>NW_027125166.1:192500-260215 GCF_022059095.1 Trypanosoma melophagium | reverse complement strand
ATGACTGAGCGGCTTCCTTAATAAAGTTCTGGCAATCCTGCATATGCTTCTGCACCTTTACCAACTCCGCCTTCTGCTTATCAAGATGCTCTTGTTTAAAGGCAGAGAGACCACGCTTAAGATCATCCTTAATGTGAAAGCTGTTTAATTCATGTACTTTGTACTCCTGCAGCTTCACACGCATGGGATACATTACCTCTTCATAGAATGTTACCAGTTCCCGCACACTGGACCACGCCGTATTCTTAAACTTCTCTTTTGCCCCCGCAACCGCCTTCACAGGAGTATTGTTAGTATTATTTCCACCCTTCGCTGCCCGCACCTCTGCGGCAATCTTTGTCACATCCTCTTCGGCAGAAAGCGTCGCTATTAATGGGGCGAAGCGAGAACGGGCGAGATCGACAGTTGTGAAGAGAATCTCCGCTGGTCGACATGTCTGTTCAAGTAGTGCGGCCGGTACATTAAAGGCACGAGCCACTTCCTCCTTTGCAATGGGTGTACCTAACTTTACGGATGTCTTGGCCGGAGGAACATTCTGTAAAACGGATGCGGAGGCAACAAAGCGCAGCAGCAGGCGGCTACTATTCACAGAAGGAGCTAATCGGCGCATAACTCTCTCTATAGAAGATTATATATATATATATATATATATATATATATATATTGCTTGTTATTGGTACCAATGTAATTCTCTCTCTCTCTCAAGAATGAATGATAATACTATATGTATGCAAAATAGTATTATGTGTATGAAATGCTTCCCTGATATAAAAGAGTAAGAGAAAAAGAAGACAATTAACAAAAAAAAAAATGATCCTCTTTATTGTAAGAAAAAAAGAAGCATTGTAGATATCACCTTGATGATTTCTTATTATGTTTTTCCTCTTTTTCTTTATTTCTTTGCTCTCCTTCTTTATTTTGCTATCATTATTTACACGATGGGATCACGTCTTCTATATCTTTTTTTTTTACACTTCTTCGCTTTCGTTATGTCAATGCCGTTAAAAACCCTTCCAAAAGAGATATTCGTATTATACATTCTTCTTCTTCCTGTTACCATTTTGCGAAAACATGGAAACCTCATTTCCCCCAAATTTCTTCTTTATTCAATTGTCTTAACACCTCCACGAAACTCATCCAGTGTTTTGTATCCCTTCTTCTTCATAATTTCCTGCAGTTCCTTAGCAAGACGATCAAAGATAGCTGGACCTTCTTCATGCAGTGCGGTTCCCACTTGTACCATTGAGGCTCCAGCAAGAATATGGAGAAAGACATCCTCACCAGTGTATACACCACCACAGCCAAATACCAATTTATCTGGGCAACGACGATAAAATGCATTCACATTAGCTAACGCCGTAGGAAGAATGTACTTACCACCCACACCACCAAATCCTTGTTTTGGCTTAATCACAACAGTTTCCGTTGCTGGATCAATAACAAGACCATTGCCAATGCTATTAACACATGTGATAAATTTAACGAGTGGAAATTCATTCAACACCGCTGCCGCCATATCAAAATGTGCAATATCAAAGTACGGTGACATCTTCACTCCAAATGGCATTCCATATGCCTCTGATACCTCCTTTAAATACACACGCATCGTATCAAAGTCATATGCCACTTGTGGTTTGCCGGGTACATTCGGGCATGAAAGGTTTAATTCCAACACAACGCCCTTTTCTTTTGCTACAGGCGCGAGTCTCCTAGACATCGCGGCATTCTCCTCTGCGGAGAGTCCCGACATGGAGAGAAAGAGTGGTTTCCGGCTATAATCGTGCTGTTCGCTGGCATACTTTAAATAGAAATCGAATCCCAAATTGGGAAGTCCCATGGAATTAATGCTGCCGAGTGGTAATCCGCAGTATCGCGGTTCGGGGTTTCCATCACGGTGTGCGGGAGTACAACTCTTCGAGACAAGTGAACCGCTCGCAGAGGCTGTCATGCATTGCAGATCGTCTATTGTACTGCAAAGCACACCAGCGGCATTCATGAGTGGATTGGCAAACTCATGGCCGAGAATATTAAGTTTCAGACTCATATTTGTTCTTTGTAGTGTTCCTCTTTTTTGTTTTTGTTTTTATGTAATGTTGTTTGGTTGGTTGGTTCAACTTTTATTTTTTATTTTTCCCTTCCAGTCCACCCGCCCTGGTTAGAGTTGAGAATAACGAAGAGGACACATATCATCATTATCATCATTATTAATAAAGAGGTAGTGGGGTAACAGGAATATATAAGTAAGCTCAAGAGAAAAACAATAGATACAAATAACAGCCGATAAAATGTGAGATAGTATCAAACACAAAAAAAGAGAGAGAAACCTGCATGACAGCAGGGAAATATCAATAACAACAATAACAGGTGAAGAAGAAGAAGAAGATACAAAGAAATAATGAAACCATCTAATACCGCTGTGTCTTATTCCACCTGCCTAATCATTATCATCATTTCCATCCAGTGAAAATAGTCATACACCACCATATCACCTGAACCTGCTCAGCTGTTTTTTTTTCGTTTTTATTTTCGGTTATTATCCTTATTGCTAAATAAATGAAAAAGTAAAAAAAAACATATTTTATTTAGTTATGATCAACCTAAATTTTTCATTCTATTTGTTGTTAGCAACAACAACAACAACAATCGAAAAAACAAAAACAAAAACAGTATGAACGAGAACAAAAGAAAAAAAAAGGTAATAACACTTCTTTATTTCATTCCCTTTCTTTGTTTATTTCTTTCATTATTTCCTCACGCCAATACACTCCACAAAATCGCCATACGCATAAACATACCGTATCGCATCTGCTTAAAGTACGCCGCCCGTGGGTCTGTGTCGACACTGGTGCTGAGTTCATCATTGCGAGGCAGTGGGTGCATCACAATCATCTTTTCCTTCGCTAATTGCATTCGCGCCGCATCAATTGTGATATCGGCCTTCACAGACTCAAACGACTGCAGTGCGGCGGCATCATCACTCGCAGAAGCCACAAAACGTTCTTTTTGTAAACGTGTGGTGTACAACACATCACTCGCACGCATCACTTCCTCTGTTAACGCAGACGTGCGACGAATCCTTACGCCCTTTGCTGCAATTTCCTTCTCAAGTGAATCCAGCACTTCCTGCGGCATCTGTAGTGCATCCGGGGCAACGAGAAAACGGTTTGGAGGTTAAAATTACGCACCAACAGTTTCAATAGTGAATGTACCGTTCGACCCATCTTGAGATCGCCAATGAGGGCAATTGTGATGCCGTCCACATAACCCAACTCTGCACGAATGGTGAGTGTATCGAGTAGTGCCTGTGTTGGATGTTCGCCAGCCCCATTGCCCGCATTCATGACGGGGTGTTGGGCGACAGCGACGGCCTCGTCAATTGCCGCAGTGCGTGGATGTCGCAATACCAATACATCACTATAGGCATCCAGTGTGCGAACGGTATCGGCCAATGTCTCGCCTTTACTCACGGAGGATGTCTCCACTTTAAAGTTCACAACACTTCCGCCAAGACGAATCATGGCGGCACAAAAGGAACTGAAAGTACGAGAGGAGTCTTCAAAGAAGAGCGGGGTCATAATACGGCCCTGTAATAACTGCAGTACCTCACCACTGTCCACCTTCTCTTTCATAAGAAGAGCGAGACGCATTAACGCATCAATATCCTCACGGGTAAATTGTTCAGCACTTGTCACGCTTTTGCCTTTAAGGCTAGAAACAGGTTGCAGATCTACCATTATATTTCTCTTCTTTTTTACGATATATTATTATATTATTATGTCCTGAAGACAACAATTAATATGTATGACTAATAGTACAAATGTTGTTGTATAATTTGTGCGTTTGTGTCTGTGCGATGCCGCTCCTTAAGACAATTACACGTATAGATAGAAATAAACGAAGAAAAAGTACATTAATAATATGATAAATGTTGAGTAAATTTTGTTCTCTATTCAGGCATTTTTCTTTTTGCAATATTTGATCCTCAGAAAGTGAGACATGTACTTGAAACCTACAGAAATCGGGAAACCGAATTCATTCGCCCCCTAATGAAAGTCTCGATACTTAACTCTCTCTCACTGGAGCTGCTCTTGTTTTTTTTTTCTCTCTCCTTTTTTCCTTTTTTTTTTTTTTTTTTTGGCATTCCCATATCCATGGGGAATTTTTTTTTTCGTTTAAGTATATTATTAGCGTACGTGTCGGTCTTTCTGTGTGTGTGTGTGTATGTATGAGTGCGTGTTAAGCACCTTTGTTACTGACAACATTCAAACACCACCCTCCCTTTTTCTTCCTCTCTCACTTTTCTCTTCGTTCCTTTTCTTTTTAATTACAGTTTACTCGACGACGACGCCATGAATGTGCGGACCTCACTCATCTGCTTTTCTGTAATAGCACCTGACTGTAACCACAATGGGAGCAGCCGCGAGAGTGTGACGACCGCCTCAAAGTCATAACCAAGAGAACCGAGAAACTTCTTCGCCCCCATTTCACGATCAATAAGCACCACAATAGAAACAATCTCCAATCCAGCAGACTTGAGTCTCTCAATCGCCTCCACTTTAGTTTCACCTGTTGTAACGAGATCATCAATAATCACAACACGATCACCCTTCTTGTAGTCACCTTCAATGGCGGCCTGTGTACCGTAGGCCTTTGCCTCACGGCGTGGGTAAATAAGTGGAACATTCATCTCAAGTGCGATGGCTGTAGCAATAGGCAGTGCAGCATACGGCAATCCCGCAATACGATCAAAGCGTAAATGACGCAACACCTTCGCATACTCGCGTGCAACCATGCGAAGAATAGATGGATGTGTTACAAGTCGGCGTAGATCCAAATAGATGGGCGACTTCTTCCCAGACTTTAGCGTAAAGTTGCCAAACCGCACACAGCGGGAAGCAACGAGGGCCATTGCCAACTCTGTTGATGTACCACGGTTAAATCGAATAATGTTAATAGCTTCACAAAGTTTCTTCGCCGCCGCGTGTGGGTCCTCTGCACGGGCCACAGCACGTGAAACATTAATAAGCATTCCACTTCCATCCGCCCGCAGTCCGGCCTCAAGAGCGGCTTTAAGATCGCCGCCCTGCGCGCCAATGCCGGGAACGAGAAACCACAACGTTGGGGCTCGTGCTCGCACACGTCCCAGCGCCACCGCATCTGTGGCCCCTACAACAAGACCGACATTGTTATTATGATTCCACACTGTTTCCGCACGTTCAGCAACGGTTTCGTAGAGATTGCGACCATCCACATGAAGACACTGGATTTCACCAGAACCCCTATTGGATGTCTTGCAGAGAATAAACACACCCTTTGATGCGTACTGCAGGAATGGTGAGAGAGAGTCCCCACCCATGTAAGGAGATGCCGTAATAGCGTGCGCCTTTAAGTGTTCAAAGGCAGACTTGGCGTAGGCATCAGCGGTATCAGCAATATCCCCACGTTTGGCATCCAGTACCACAGGAATGTTTGCAGGGACGTGTGCAATCACGCGTTGTAGTGCATCCCAGCCTTCTTTGCCAAAAAATTCAAAGAAAGCAGCGTTTGGTTTGTACGCGGCGGCATATTCTTTCGTGGCGTCAATGAGACGGATACATTCCTCTGCAGCTACCTTAGCCGTCTTTGCACGGGGGTCAAGACCAATGCAAAGGAGCGTTGTCTTTGCTCGCTCATTTAGCATATCAAAGAAATTCGCAGACATTTTCTTTGTTTATTTTATTTATTTATTTTTTCTGTTTTTATTTTAACGTTTTATTGTTTTTTTTTTATTCGACTATTTTTTTTTTTTTTGCTGCCCTTCTCTGCTTTTCAGACTGAGGAGATATCACTCTCCTCCAAACAGATTCAAAGGCAGAAGAAGAGGAAGAGGAAGCAGAAGATTAAAATGTATAAATAAAATTTCTTTTCCTCAAGAAACAACCCTGTTACAAAAAAAAAAAAACTTTCATTTTTTTTTTCGCAAATTCAAGAAAAGCATCGCAAACGGTAGGGTTCGAACCTACGCGTGAGATCACACCTGCTTAGCAGGCAGGCGCCTTAACCACTCGGCCACGTTTGCTGTGGGGACTCACTTTACATTTCCAATGCGTGTTATGTATTTAACATCATCAACACCTCCGCCCGCCCACACACTGGGAGATATAATATCACGATGTTGTTATTAATGTTTTTTGTTTCTTTGTTTTCTTTTCAGAGAAAAAACAAACAAAGAAACAGAAAATAATAACAATAATGAGGACAGCCCATCAAGAGAAATAACTATGTACGTATATGTTTCTCTCTAATTAGAGAAATTTATGGTTGGGTTTTGTTTTGTTTTCATATCCGCTATACTCTTGTTGGAGTTGCCATTTAAGATCGGATTACAGCATTCATCCCAATAAGAAATCCCCTTTTCTTGTTTTGTAGATTCATTTCTTACCTTTTGTAAAATAATTGTGGTACTGCATATTACCAACAATCATTTGGTATTTCAATAGAATACACACTATGTTTAATCTACCTTGTTTAATATGGTCTAAATATCCCTCTCTAATAGATGAGACACTCACCCACTCATTTGTAATTTTGGGTAAATGAAGACAAGAAAAAAAAAACAAGGAATTTATTCATCATGGTAACTTGTAAACAACCATTAACGGTAGAAATAAATTACAGAAATATTACATATATATATATATAAACATTGCGGAGTTCCTACCGGAATCAGTAGTAAATGATAAGAAAGTGGCAATTGGTCGCCTCCAAAGAAAAGAGTAGTCTGTGTAGTACAAAGAAAACATATGACAGACATAAAAATAGAAATAAATAAACCAATAAATCAAAGAGTAATAGTGATATTGATGATATACAGTGAAAGTACGGTCATACACACAAAGAAGAAAAAAACTTTTATATAACTTCACATCTGTCTGTATAAACCTTTAATTGTCTTTATTATTATTTTTTTTATTATTTTTCCACCTTTTTTACTTTAACTGTGCTATTTTTCCTTTCAAATACACGCGCAATCACACATCTTCCCTCTCTTCGGGGGATGTCGTGATAAATAATGATTGCAACAAAATAAAAAATGGCATCTATACAGCGAAATAATAATAATAATAATAATAATAATAATAATAATAATAATAATAATAATAATCATAATCATAATAATAATAATAATAATCATAATCATAATCATAATCATAATCATAATCATAATCATAATCATAATAATAATCATAATAATAATGGTAATAATAATAATAATAATAATAATAATAATAATAATAATAATAATAATAATAATAATAATAATAATAATAATAAAGAAAACACTAGATGGCATGGGCAGCAGAGATATACGCACACATACATTTGTTCAGAGATGATAGTCACTAAACATAGATACATCTGTTGAAACTGGGTGAGACGACTTGCCTTCACCGTTTTACTCTCATGAATGCCTTTTTTTTTAATTTTTCTTGTCGAAATAAAATCTGTCGTCATTTCTCTTTTTACTATTTTTCCTTGCCCCCTAAAAAAAATGCTTTTTTAAAGAAAAATGCCCCTACACACAGAGAGAGACATAAACAAAGAAAAAAAAGTTCGCACACCTTCACTCGCTGCAATAAACAGTATCTTGAATGATATAAACGGAAAAAATCTGGAAATAGGAAAAAAAAAGAACAGATCCATTATCTACTATTTTTATGTGAAAGAGTTGGGAATTCAAAAAGATCTGCCAGAGGGGAACGGTGGGACCCGTGTTTTATTATCATTACCAGATAAGATATCTTCGCACATGTCATCACTATCGCATTAGAGAGAGAAAAGAGCAAGAGAGAGAAAGGAAAGGTAGAAAAGGATACGGAAATAGAGAAAGGAAGAGAAAAAAAAAAGAAATTTGAGGATTCCACTTTTACTTACGTTTGTTTTCCCTTTCTTTTTCTTTTCCCTCTCTATGCGATAGTGATGATATGTATGTGTATTTTTTTTTTTTTGTATTTATTTTTTTTATTTATACCTATCGCTTGCATTTCCCTTATACACGGTAGTAGCGTCCACTGTAACGTGAATGGCGCACTACTTTATGATGCAGCATCCACGTTACCATCATTCCAATAAAAGCCACACCGGCCACAGAGTACCCAACTGGAAGGATGATCTTCATATATTCCTTAATCGTCCCCATCACGACATCCCTACACGTGGATGTAAAGGTGTTTATCTTCTTCTGATCATTTGGCTCGCACACAGGACAGGTGGCCATCATTGTATTATCATTCACTTTTACAAAAAACGATGGCAGTATCGTGGCTGTCCTACTCGTTGTTTTTAATTCCCTTCTTCCTTTTTCTTCTCGTGTGTGTACTTCCGCTGCCTGTTGTTGTGGTTGTTGTTCCTCTTCGCCCAGCAGTATTTTCCCAATCGCATCCAAATACCTCTGCACCCCCCAGCTGTCTCCCACCACCACATTGCAGGGTGTCTTCCAGCCGGAACACTCCATCTTCAACTCAAACGCACACAAAGCTTCACTGTTGTGCGTGGCCGCATCATTCCAGCCAGTCTCCAAATCCAATTGCTCGCTGCCAACGAGTGTGTACACCACAGAGACAGTTAAAGCCACCAGAAAGACTACGAGTAAGTGGAGAAAGTACAACACCCGCAGGCAGAGATTGCGGGAACAGAGGGCGAGAAAGCCGAGGAGTGAGAAGCCGAGAAGGGCACTGAGTCCAGCAATATAGATAATATACACCATATTGCAGGAATGGCAGACTTCCTGCAGAACCGACTCCACACTATCCCGCTCAATTAAACCAAACGTGAGACCGGCAATGGCGGCAATGGTGAGAAGTACATTTACTCCCATTAATACCATGCGGGAAAATGAGAGACACCCTCGTTCATTGTGCCCATTAGCAGAACTCTCTCGGCGTTGACCCATAGGGACGTGGTAGTCATCGTAATACGTATTCATACCCATATTTTTTTGCCTTTTGCTTTTTTGGTTGTTGTAACTTTTTTTTGTTTTGTTTTTCTACTCTTGTATCATCCGTTTGTACGAGAGAGAAATAGAGAAACAAAAGAACCAGAGAATAATAATAGGAATAATAATATAAAAACAATAAAAGAAATCATCCATGGGAAGGTTAAATAATATTCATACACAAAAAAAGAGCATTCATCAGTAGTTCTTTCTTTTTTTTTTTTTTCTTCTTTTCTTGAAGAAGAAAAGGATCATTTCTTTAAAAGTTCACAGTAAACAATAGTGGTGAAAAGAAGGAAGAAGCAGAAGCAGAAAAAAAAAAGCAATCAATCACAAGTACGTTAGGTAACATACATATACACACACAGAGACAGAAAACAACAACAACAACAACAACAACAAATGATTCCTTACTGGGAATAAACTTCTTCTCTTCATCTGCGTAAAACCCCGCAACTAGCATAGTTTCTTCAGTGGAGTCTCACATATTTCACAGCAAACACTTCCAGGGGCATTAATAAACGTACACACCTCACATGCAAGTTGAAACTCTGCCGTGTTTTCCTCTTTGCCGAGTTCACTTCTTCTCTTCTCTTCACCCACAGCAGCGTACAATCGTGTGGCGGCGAAAGCTGTGGGGTTTTCCGGTATCGGCTGTAAGAGTTCCGGTGGTATTTCTTCCCATACTTCAACCTCATCCACGACATTCTCAATCTTTGCGAGAACCCGCTCCGTGGCGTTTACGGTGAGTATATCCCCATCACAGAGTCCACATTCAAAGAGTGTACATTCCATCTCATTATCATCTACTGCCTGTGAGGAGGAGGGCGTTGGATCGGCATCAACATCAAAAACCACACGCCGCGAGGTATGCCCATCATTCGTACAAGCTTCTTTATTATTATTATTATTATTATTATTATTGGACCGATCTCGATTTCGACGGAGTGGCTTACGTCCGCGCAGAATTTCCATCTCATCTATTGGTAAGATAAACTTATGTGCATCTGCCACTTGTCGTGCTATTGCCAATTTGAGTTCACGCAGTGTTGTGCTGTGGTGTACACCATGGAGGATATCATTAGCGTCGTAGAAATTCTTCTTACTACGTCTAAGGTGTAATTGCAGCTTCAGTGAACCATTCATAAAACAGCGAGAGGATTCCGTAACACTGTCAAGAAGTGCCGCTACACATTCTTCACATGATGGGGGATCAAACACACGTTCTGTGTTACGTTCTACAAAGAGCACAACTTTCTCTTTGTTTACACCCCGCTCAGCATTCTCCACTTTATCTTCCATTGGAAGAAGCATATCTGCATCTCCGTAGTCTTTCAGTATGCTTAGAAACTCCTCCATTGGTACTAACACTAATGGAGGGATCCCTGGTAAATCACTATTCTCAGCAATCATATCATCATTATCACCAGAAACAAAAACAACATCATCATCTTCATCATTGTTATTATTAGTATTATTATTATTATTATTATTATTATTATTATTATTATTACTATTACTATTACTATTGGCGCTAAGATTAACTGCTCGACGGTGCAGTACTTGCCAGAAGTGTTTGGCCGTAGACTTCGCCTCCCAAAACGGATCTGTGGAGTTCATTAGATGTGATGGAAGTATAGCACCACCGTGTGGGCAGCGAAAGGCGGTGTGATTAAACCGCGGTGGTCGTCGCACAACACCCTCCACGTCTGCACACCACTGCCGCCAGGCCGCAATCCACCACAGTGGAACACAGCCGTACACCGTAGTCAACTCTGGACATGTTTCCATGCGTTTCGAATTTAACGCCTCCTCTGCTAACTGCAGTGGGGATAGAGGAACAGTACTAGTGGTATTGACAGTATCAGTTGTAGGCGTTAATGATGTTGACTGTATCTCTTCTGTGGGAAGTGACTCGGTTGATCGATTTGTATGCCGCTTCCTATTTCCCCTACGCACTTTCATAGCATTCCAAGCCGCCTCTTCTCTTCTCCGTTCTTCCTCTTCTTTTTTTAATGTCTCTATAGTTTCCTTTAATGCAGCAACGGCAGCATCCCGGTCCTTTTCCCATGAACGGCGGTGTTCGCGGAGGGAACGTTCGAGGTTTCGTTTCCAAACAGTTCGATTGGGATGTTGTGACAACATATCTGCTAGTGAAGCAGAGAGGAGTTGACTTACAGTAGCAACAGTTCCAAATCGTTTTCTTTCTTCCATCTTTGCCACTCTAATCCCATGACGCTCACTTGTTGTAGTTACACTCTGTTGAATGCAGTCTGGGCATTTGAGAGTGGTGTGCGTGGGAAGATATGGAAGTATCTGTTCAACCCAATTGTCACTACTACTGTTATTATTATTATTATTATTATTATTATTATTATTATTATTATTATTATTATTATTATTATTATTATTATTCTCAGAGAAGAGAGGTCGTAGAACTCGTTCGCGAAGATAGAACCAGAGATCTACAGGAACAATACGAACAGCCGCAGATGGAGCCAGTAAACCATGCTCACAGAGTAATTTGCCCACATCAAGGACTGGAAGTATTGACGTGGAAACATTATCTCCTTCCCATTGTTGTTGTTGCTGTTCCTTTTCCGTTTCCTCTTTTTGTAATTGTGAAAGGGTAAATAGTCCAGTGAAACCCTGATGATTCACCACATCCTTCCATTTGTTACTCGCCATACGAGAATCTTCCCAACATTCAATCACACTTTCACTCACATAAACATATGCATCCTCTACACTCTCTCCATTGTTATTATTATTATTATTATTATTATTATTATTATTCGCAGTTCCTTTACTGGTGGAGCTTAATAACGCCAACGCCGCACTCTCCTCATCCCATAACTCCTTCTGCTGTAATACTTTATTTGCCATGAAAACAACACAGGTGTTACAGAGATTATCCCGAACTCGCCAACGTGCAAAAGGACCATAATACACATTATCATTATTATCACTATCTACTTCTGCAAAAGAAGACTCCAGTGATGTAGAAGTGCTTTTCAACAGTAATGCCAACTTCACTACAGTTGAAGAAGGAACAAGTTTATAATTTCCCCACGGGGCTAACTTGTTATGTGGACAACGGGCATCACACATCTTATCAAGCAGTGTGGCGGCGTGATGAGCCCCTTCAAATAAAATATATCCCGGTGTTCCACCATTCATAACATCTGCGGTCGACTGCACATAGAAAATTTCACTCCCATCAGCTCCAGAGACAACTGTAGGTACACTAAACTCATTATTTACGGATTCCGTCGTATTAATAGTATTATTAGTAGTATCCCCAGCACCAACACCACTACTACGTAATCGTTTTTTACGCTTCTCACCATCTCCATAACGCCGTACATTTACATGGGATGGAAAAAAACATCGACCCAGAAGTAGTAGCCAGTTAGAGGGGAGAGCAAAATAATCGTCCACATCATTCTTTACCCACGTCTCACTCAACGGACGTGTGTTTCCCAGTGAAAATCCAGCAAATAGTTCCCGTATAATCTCACTCCATTGCTGCATAAAAGACATGACTTCTGTGCGTCGCAGTTGCCATGTCTGTCGTGCACTCACCAATTCATGATTTATTCGTTGTATGTGTTTGAAAAGACGTGGGGGAAGTTGCTGCATCATGGCAGGATAAACATCCCTTCCAGTTTCCATACCTTTCGGATCTACATAACATTCCTGAACATCTCCTACCCTATTACCACCACCAGTACCGGTTTGACGTTTTTTGTATACTAACATATAAACTTCTTTTGAAGAACCGCGTGTGCCTTGAAAACGATGTTGTACTTTTGTTACTTCACCATCATCAAATTGATACCAACCACCGTTTTCATCAATCTTTCCATAGAATGTATAGTGTCCACAGAGAGCCGTTTCACCAAGATGATTGATAATACCATTTAGTGTATAAACCGCCTCTGAGGAAGATGTATTCTGTCCAACCGTAGTATTTCCTTCATTATCATCCTGTTGTTTTTCCTTTTGTTGCCGTTTCCATTGATTCATGTATTCCGTCAAATCCCACTCAAGAGGAAAATTCACCGATTTCGTCACCTTCTGTCGCTGCAATGTTTGTACATCAAATGTAAATCGATTAAGATGAATGACGAGAACATCTGGAAGGACTCTAATGTACGGTGATAAAGAGACTGTAGTGGTGCTATCACACCCCTCACACACAAAGCCCTCCACCTCTTCTGGTTGAAGAAATGTCTTCAGCGATTCCTCTAATGAACTCTTCACAGGAAGTGAGAGAAAAGAAAACGGCTCTGCACGTTTAAAAGATCTTCCACAATTCCAACAGGCACGATCATACAAAAGAGCTCCTTCAAATGTGCGTCCCACCGCCTTACTTCCCTCACGTTGCAGCCATTCAATCAATAGGGCAAAGAATTCCTGAGCATCCTGTTGAATTTGTGTATCTAATGAGAGAAAGGAGGCAAAAGGTTGGGCATTTGCACCATATCCATCTCGAGTAAATGCCATTTCTGCGAATAATTCACCAAGACCAGATGCACGTAATGATGTTTCTTCGGATGTATTGTTTTTTTCCTGCATCTCATCGATGGCGTGATTTTTATTCTTACTATTATTGTAATGTTGGTCATCTTCACTACTGGATGAAGTAACGGCATCTTTATAGACACTTAGTACCTCATTCCGAACACTTGGTATATTAAAAAGTAACTGCAATACAGCATTGAAATAACATGTATTGCCTAAATTTCGAATACCTCTTCGTATTGGTACTATCTTGTTTCTGCTGGTCACACTATTACTATTAGTACTAGTACTTGTACATGTTGTATTTACTATACAACCCGCTATCGCCTTCTTATTTCTTTCTTCATCTTTATTATTATTATTATTATTATTATTATTATTATTATTATTATTACCCCTTTCATTTTCCTTCTCCTGTTGTTGTTGTTGTTCTTCTTCCTCGCCATAATAATCATCCCCTGGAAGCAGTAACACTTGTGGTCCCTCACCCACAATGTCTGCTATACAGTCTTTAATCGCCTCATTCTCACTTGATAGTGTTTGAAATCCTGCGAAACACCATGGTGAGGCAATGCAATTCACTGTTCGATTTTGTACAGTTGTGTGACGACAGAGACACGGTGTATCAAAGCGATAGGCAGCACGAAACACATCTGATGAAATTGAAGATGTTGTCACTGTTATTCTTTGGATATTATGATTATTCGTGTCCTTCTTGTTATTATTATTATTGTTACTACTACTGATGATAGAAGCGGTAGTAGTAGTATTCTCTTCCTCTTCATTGGTTGAGGAGTGAGTTATTTTATTCACCCAACGATCTAACTCTAACATTAGTCAAGGGAAAAACTACAGTGAAAAAATAGTTCATGGTTATAAAAATAAAAACAACAAATTCAAGAAAAAAAATAAAAAGGGGAAAAGATGTAACTAAAAGATAATAAATAACAACAAGAACAAGAACAAACATACTCATTTCTCTCTCGTACACAAAGAGAGAAAAGATAATTAAACAAAAAAATAAGTGGATTGTATTTGAGGTTTTGTGAAGAATGTCATTTATGCCAAAAGTACCAAAATGGGGTATGCATCTGAAGCAGAGCAACGCACAGGATTATCCCCATGATGGCCCTTCGCCTCTTCTTCTGTTAGTGGTACTTCTGTGAAGGGCCGAAGGACAATGAACTGCCGTCGTTCATACCGGCGAAACAGTGGAAGTTGTTGTTTGTGATTCCTTGATGGCAAAGAACGAAAGAAACATCGCTGAAATCTCCCAGCAACCTGCGGTCTTCCCTCATGATGCGATTTCAACTCTTCCTCTCCCGTTTTAGTCTCTGAAGTTGTTTTAACCGTACCGAAACTATTATTATTATTATTATTATTATTATTATTATTATTATTCATGATTGGAGTACAGGCGTTAAGTGAGAGTGGTGTACCTAATGGTGTATCTCCCGATATCTCCACTGTACTCTCCACATTATGTATATTTTCTGGTAAAAAGTAATAGTGATTCGTCTCAGCATCATATTTATGACGAAAGAATGTGTTCGTAGTGCGTTCATGCTCTGCTGGTGCCCCTGCCAACACCCACGCATCATTATATCCCGGCATTGTCTCCGCTCTTCCCATGAAAAAGTTCCCCAACAACACATCTGGACGTGCCACCTGTGAAACAAACATAAGTGCTGTTTCCCGATGAGAATCTAATTGTCCTTTTACGCGTGTGTTGGGTAATGTAGATAATGAGCCAACACTTAATGTAAAGGGACTGCCGTCTGTGCTAACATCGGGGGATACAAGTGGTTTACCACCAACGGCTAGACTTTTACCACGGTAGGAGAGATCCACGTTGGTTAATACAAAACGGGTACCAACAGTAGTTTTACTCTCTTGTGATTCCATCACTTTTCTTCTTGTTGATGTTCCTATTGTGGATTCTCCATGTTTGGGGTTAGAAACATCATTATCATTATAGGTAAACTCTGCAGTGAGAAAGGGATAGCATGGAAGAAGACGTCCACCCCATAAGGAGTCACGTCTTCTAAACAGTTGTAAATAACCACAACGTCCATTACGCACAGAACCTATTAAATCATATTGAGGTTTACTCTTATTATTCCCACTTGTAACAGTCATTGATGTATTATCGCCGTTATGAGAGGCATGACTGCTATGAGTCGTATTTCCATCACAGAGAGCCTCTGCAATAGTGGGAAGAGAATCCTGCAGTGCCACAATGTCTGGTGCGGTCTCTGTGATTGTACGGCAGAGAAGCGGAATTCGTTCATTAATTGAAAGTCGACGTTTGCAGCGGCGATATGTGTGACCAGCGGCATCTACAGACCATGAAAGTAAAGAAAGAGGCGGTGCTGTTGAAATAGAGCGGTAATTCCCTGCTAATGCTACTGTTACTACTGTAGATGTTGATATGATCGTCGTCGTTGTTGTTGATGTTAATAGAGATAATGACAGTGATGATGATAGGGGTAATGCCTTAGGAAGTGAGTATTGCAGTTGTCCTGCATGGCGAGACCCCCATAAACGGCGCATGAAATTAACTGAAACAAACAAAGAAAATGGGATACAATAAACAATAAAATATATATGTAAGAAAGAGTAATCTTCCAGGGGTCCCTTTTTATCAATAGGATGAAATTAAAACGTAGCTACAACCCATTTATCGTACCATGGGCTATTGTTTATATATAAATTCGTTGTTGTTGTTGTTTTTTTCTCGTTTGTAGGCCACACCCGTATTATTTGGTATGGAACTATTCCTCTCTTCCACCCTGCAGCGACATTTCTTTTTTTTTTTTGCCACACACAATCAAAACCAAAGACAACGGCAAAGGTGAATAAATGGCAGAGCAAAACAAAAACGAAAAGAAAAGTAAAAAAAAAAAAAAAACACACACACATCGGAGAAAATACATTACGCAGGAAAAACACATAAATTGCCATTTTTTAAGTTCACTCCCACCCGCTCACTCACCCAATCAAACACCTACTCGCTCACTTCATCTATCAGAATCAAGATAAAAAAAAACAAGTATAGTTGCTCGTTTTTGTCTTATTTCCTTTTTTTTCTTTTTTTTGATGATGCCGTTCCCCATTTCCTCATCGTCTTCATATTCCCATTCCCTAATACACAATAAACCTCCCCCTCCAAATAATAATAAATCAAGAAACGCAGAAAAAAAAAAGAAAGAAAACATCGCATTAGAGGAGTTTAGCGATATGTGTCTCAAGCTTCACAGTA
The DNA here is from genome assembly GCF_022059095.1 of Trypanosoma melophagium. Lineage (NCBI taxonomy): Eukaryota > Euglenozoa > Kinetoplastea > Trypanosomatida > Trypanosomatidae > Trypanosoma > Trypanosoma melophagium. Next base: position 243,452 of record NW_027125166.1, on the reverse strand, counting down.
TCTCTTGCGAATCCCTCTATTCCCTCTGCGAGTTTCTCCACTGCCATGGCGTTTGGTTCACTCGCGAAGAGATCCTCCGGTCGTGTAATCTCCGGTATTTTCTCCTCCTTCTGCGTGAGATGGGCGGGATCTAATCGCCTCTGTACACTTCCTGTCGTGTTGGCGAGTTCCTCCAGCAGTTTTGGGGCAATCGTGAGTTTGTCGCAGCCGGCGAGTTCGAGGACTTCGCCGATATTGCGAAAAGACGCCCCCATCACAGTTGTGGTGTATCCGTGTTGTTTGTAGTAATTATACACCCGCGTGACTGCCCGCACACCGGGATCCGCCGCCCCCGCAAACATCTCCGCCGGTGATTTACTCTCATTATTATTATTATTATTATTATTATTATTATTATTATTATTATTATTATTATTATTATTATTTGCTTGTTGGGCTTTGGCGTCGGCAATGTACCAATCGAGAATACGGCCCACAAAGGGGGAGATGAGAGAAACACCGGCCTGCGCACACGCCACCGCCTGTCCAAATGAAAATAAAAGAGTGAGATTGCACTGAATGGGCGGTGTGTCTTTTTCCAATATTCGTGCGGCGGCGATGCCTTCCCACGTGGAGGCGAGTTTCACATACACTCGATTACGTGCAATTCCACACGCCTCATATAATCGAATGAGATGTCGAGCCTTTGTGACCATTTTCTCTGTATTGTACGAGAGACGGGCGTCCACTTCGGTACTCACGCGGCCGGGGATTACTTTTAATATTTCCACGCCAAAACTGACGGTGAGTTTATCCACGGCGAGTTCCAACATCTGCGCCCTTTCATCGCCGTCTGTTGTGAGTCCTTCTCGCATTTCATTAACGTGTGTTTTGGCGAATTCCACGGCGGCGCTAATGAGATGGGCGTATTGTGGGAGTTGACTGCCGGCGAGTACAAGTGATGGATTTGTGGTGGCGTCCTCTGGTTTATATTTGGAGAGGAGTGAGAAGTCTGCCGTGTCGGCCACAACAGTGGTGTATTGTTTAAGTCCGTCTAATAGACTCATTCTTTTTTTATTTCCTTGTTTGCTTGTTCGCTGTTGTTTTTATTTTTATTCGTTTATTGAGGTTTTTTTTTCCGTTTTGTTTGTGGTATTGTTGTTTGTAATATCTTTTTTTTTTTAGTGAAGATCTATTGTGGTAGATGGTGATAATGTGATGAGAGGCAAACCAAAGAAGGAGAAGATATAGAGATATAGAGATAGATAGATATACAGATTTATGTAGATAGATATTGTATGTGTGTGTGTATTCAATTATATATATATATATATATATATATATATATATATGTATATATATTACTGTAAAATAGAATTAAAAGGAAGGAAAACTAAAGAAAGAAAAAGAAAAAAGCATAAATACACATATATATCCCTGTAAGAATGAATAGCAATAACAAAGATAACCACTAAACTCTACCTGGATACACATGTATAAAAACACAGAGAGACTTCTAAACATTTACACAACAAATGAAGAAAGTGACAAAAGTAAATACACATGCAAAAACAACCCTATATGTCCTTCTATACATATATACATAGAAAGATCAATAACTAAAAGTATATATATACCTTGAGGTAAGTTTATATAGGTAGATATAACTAGACATATAGGTTACAGATATGCAGATCACTTCAGAGATACACGCACATTAATTTGATTCCTCACAAATACCAGAAAAAAAGCGAACAAAAGATACGCTCCATGCATAAATCGCATACTTCATTATATATGTAATCGACTGCAATAGAGAAATAGATAGAAAGAAAGGGAAAGAAGTTTATCCAAAAAATGCACTTCAATGAAAGAATGATAAACACAACAAAGGGGGAAAAAGAATGAGAACCAAAATGAAGCGCGGGATTTCCCAAAAGAAAGAAAAATAATAAGAAAGAAAACAAAAAAAGTAATACGAAAGGGTCATAAAAAAAAAAAAACATTGACGATTATAAACTAAAAGAATTGTAATAATAATAAATAATAATAATAATAATAATAATAATAATAATAATAATAATAATATCTTTCCCCATTTCCTTTTCTTCTACTACTTCCCATTTAATTCGCACCACTCTCTTCATTATTATGATCATGACTATCATCATAACCCATCTGCCTCAGTGTATCCATCAACAATCCATCATCCTCCAACTCCTGCAGTTTCTCATAATCCCCAACAAAGTGTCCATTCATAAACAACGCCGGTGTGGGGGGAACGCCTGTGGTCTTTCCTCCCCCAGACGCTAAATACATCTCCCGCAGCCGCCGCTGCAAGAGGGCATCATCGGCCACATTTACTTTTTCATACTTGACTCGTTTTAAGTATAATAACGTTTCAATCTGCCGGCAGTGATCCCGCACTCGACGATCTCCCGTCATTGTGGTTGTGAATAACAACGGCTGCACTCCACTTAATGGTGGGGATGCCAGTGATACTCCCGGCGTTGCTGTTCTTCTTATTGCTGTTGTATTATTATTATTATTATTATTATTATTATTATTATTATTATTATTAGTGGTAGTAGTAGTAGTAGTAGTAGTAGTAGTAGTAGTATGAGTATTATTGTGGATTGATCTCTTCTGTGAGGCTGCTGTGTTCATCGTATTCTGTGTTTGACCTGCATGATGGCCCGTCTGCGGTTGAATACTCCCAACACAATTCGACAATTCCAGTTTCTGCAGAATATTAACAGCATCATTAATTGTATGCCGCCGTGAAGAGACGAGATAGGCGAGTTCGTCAATCATGTCGGGATCGGCGTTTGGAAATGCGACTTTTAAGTGTCGTGCGGCCCGACGTTCTGCTGGATATGATGTATCTTTCATTGTATTGTTCTTGTTAGCAGTATTATTATTGCTATTGCTATTGATATTGGTGTTTTTGTTATTATTAGTATTATTGGTAGTAGTAGTAGTAGTAGTAGTAGTAGTAGTAGATTTGCCTTTATTGAGCGATGGGGTGATGGCACATGCAGTGAAGAAAGCCACGAGAATAAATCAGACTTGTAATATAAATATATATACGGGTTTAAAACGTTGTCAATATGATCTTACTTTTTTCCCCTCTTGCGTACGAGTATTACCCCAAATAATAGCAACCGTCTAAATAATAATAATAATAATAATAATAATAATAATAATAATAATAATAATAATAATAGGGTTTTTCTTTTTCGTTCTTTCTTCTTTCTTCCTTCTTCCTACAGAATAATAGATAAATAAACAAATCTATCTATATAAATGCAAATGTAAAATCCTTGAGGTGAGTTTATCTCCTTTCTCTTGAAGAGCCAACTCCAACACTGAGAAACAAAAACAAGAAAAACGAAGAAAAGAAGAAGGAATCAAAAGAAGAGAAATAAAAAGAAAAAAACAAAAAAAAATAATTTCTTTAAACATAAAATATAAACAGTAATAAAACAAAAAAACATCCATAAGGAAACCCACACAGACAAAGATATATATATATATATATATGAGAGATACCTATACATTGGCATATATCTATGGAGAAGAAGGGTGTAAAAATAACCATAATAACACAACACTGATAGATCAACAGAAATAAAGAAAAGAAAAGATCACAAATTCATTCCCCAGACACTCACAAAGGTAATTATGAGATAAAGAGATGAATTAAATGAACTAACGAACAGAAGGAACATGCCGTTGCCGTAAAACCAGGACAAATTTAAAAAGAAATACATCCCCTTTCTCTTGTCATATGCACATAAACCAAGAATCCGCCACAGCTATGCCAAGAGTAGAGAACAACCACTACAACAGCGTTAGTGTAAAAAGAAAAAAAGAGAAAATGCATCTAAACAGGTTTGTGATTTAATCAATCATATTATTCTCCTAATATTCCCCTTTCTTTCTCGCTATCTTTGTCACCCCATGTATTTATATGAATGTTAGTGCTCCACCTCCTCTTCTTTTTTTCTTTACTCCTGTACCGTACCAATTTACAAAACCCAATATCAATCTCTACAAAAATAACACCGGGAGATGGAGAAATATATATATATATATATATATATATACTACTCACCTTTAACTTCTCTTTCACAAATATTCACTCTCTTTTCTATGTTCCTTTTCCTTTCCTCTTTTTTCTTTTGTGTGTTTGTATGCATTCCGCTCCTTCTTGATGTTGATTAACACCATCATTCTCCTCTTCGCTTTTTTCTTCCTCATCTACACACCTCCACACACAAATAAAAATAAACACTCTCTTCACTTACCGCAATGTATTTCTCCCTCGCGGTGCATTTCCCTGCAGAACAGGCGCAGCACCGGGGCCGTCCAGTTTGGACGCCATTGCGGCCTCCGCACACGGTGCACGGTGTGGGACCAGCGGCGCCTGTCGGCTTGGCTCATATAACGGCGTGGACTGAACTTTCTGCTCTGGCATTATGGATGGATGGGTTTACTGATAGATAGACTTTCTTTCGGTATTGATTTGTTTTTTTGTTTTGTTTTGTTTTGTTTTACGCTTCAACTGGGTTTAGGTTCTTTTGTAACTTCTGCTCCTCTATTAATGTATTTTGTTGTTGTTGCCGCAATTGATAATAGACACTCTTTTTTTTCTTCCTTGTGAGTGTGATTGTGTGTAATACGATCCTCCTATTAATATGGGGATGTAAGATGGATTCTGGGAAATAGGAAGTCGTAAAGAAAATAAAGAGAGAGAAAAGAAGAGAAAAAAAACGATATATCCTACAAAGTAAACCATATATATATATATATATATATATATATACGTACTCTTCCTCTTCATTTTGTTTTGTTTTTCAATTCTTCCTCTAGGAACAACACCGATTATTCGCTCTGCGTAGTTGATTTTATACTAAAGCAGTATATTTATGTAGTGACTGTCACTTTGTTTTTTTTTTTCTTGTTTTTCGTTCGTTTTTTTTTTTTGCATTTTGCACTTCTCAATGAAGTACATTGCACGTTCACAAGATAAAGTATTAAGAATAAACTAGCGTTTTGCAAGCATATAAACACAGCATAATATATGTATACGTATACATATATATAACAGACCCGTTTTCGTATCAAATCATGTTATTCCATTACTACCGTTCTTCGTTCTCGCTCATTATTTCCAGCAATTGTGAAAAAAAATAGCAGCAATAGTAATAATAATAATAATAATAATAATAATAGTGCTAATATCAGCAGCAAAAGCAAAAAGAAAAAACATCAATATCTGTACTGAGAAGTACTTGCGTCTTGTAATGACTCTTCTTCACTCCTTGTGTATTTCCCCTTCTCCTTTTTCCCTTTCTTCTTCTCTTTACCGATCATTAGAAAGTTTCTTTTCTACTTCCTTTTCTTCACGTACGCACAGACATTATCTTTTTTTTTCTTGATTTTTTTTTACTTCTTTTTACCCATCATTAAATCAAACGTCACCACCCATTACAGCAACGCCAAGAAAAAGAAAGAAAACAAAAAAGAAAAAAAAACAAAAAAAAAACTCAAGTCGCAATATCATCTCCATCTTCTCTTATATTCCTTGCATTTCCCTTTCTTCCTTACTTAAACCTCTTTGTTTTTTCTTCACTTCTCCCTTCTCCCTTCACCACCGCCACCATCACCCGTACACCTCTATTCTGCACCTATTCTTCTTCTTTTACTTATTACTACCTCTATTCGCTTTCTTTCTTTTCCCCCCTTCCTTTTCCTTTTCGTTTCATTTAGGATATCTTCCGCGCTGTGCGCTTCCAGCACCGCCGCCGCATATTCGCCGATCCCGCATTCCCGCGGGGGAGCGTCTCCCAGCCGTCCGCGTCCCCGCCGGCGTGGGCCCAGGCGGACGTCCACGCCCACCCCTTTGGGAGCGCCAACTCCGCCTTGCGGGGCTGCGGGCGGCCGTGGCTGTCCTGCCAGGGGGTGAAGCCGGCGGGGAGAAAGCGACTGCTCCAGCCGATGATCGGCACTTTGGATTCGTACTCGTACAGCACAATGACGGTGGAGTCATGCGATTCGGTGGAGGTGGTCGATTTATCCTTTTCATCACCTTGTTGGGGGTGTGGTGATGAGGAAGAGGCTGAGGATGGGGCGGATGGGTGGGAGTGATGTGGTTCGGATACTCCTTCGGTTTTGGTTGTGGCTGTGATGGTTCCTGTTTTAACGTGTGTGGCAGTAGAAGAAGTTGTTGAACCGGTTAACATCTTTTCACTCCCTTTTAATGCGGCTGATGTTGTGTTTGTGTTTATTGGAACACCAGTAGGGATGCCTGCTGCTGCTGTGGTGGTCACTCCTTTCGTATGATGTGATGATATAGCAGAATCCACACCTGTACTACTTCTTCCTGTTATCATATTAGTCGTGGTATGTGTAGTAGTATGTGTGTTTACCTGCTTTACAAGTTGTACAACATTCGATGTTAGTGGTGGTTTCAGTAATGCAATCCATCGTCGTCGTCGTACCCGTGCGGTTGGCATCTGAACACTTGTGTATATTCCATAGTACTTATTACTAAACCGCCACCCTTCTACATTTGTGTCAAATAATTCCAATTGCCATGCCTCTGGTTTAATACCATACGTCTTTTGAGCTTCTTCCTTCCTGCATGGATACCATTGTGGTCCATCGGTGGGAATAAACCCCTCACGCACCCAGCGTGCTCCACTGTACTGCCCCCGCTCATACTCAAACACAGAGATAATACTCTGATACTCCGCCACCGCCCCCATCACATTAAAGTCCCGCAGTTTCCGCATTCGCTTCACATCGGGAATATACTTCTCATCACAGAGAGAGGCCACTGTACTAGTGGCGCGAGAAACATCTGATAATAATCCCGCCATTGGGTTTGCCACAACACCGAGAAGTCCCATACCAACACCACGCACAAGACCAGCAGTGCCAGACTCCGCCGCGCCTTCCATCGGCCGCGTTACAACACCCGTCACACCACTCGCAAAACCACGAAGAAGTCCCATACGATTACTTCCACTATTATTACCACTACCACCGGCGTTACTCATATCTCTATTAATGTTTCCACTATTGCCAGCGGCGGCGTTCATGAGACCCGCCCCAGCACGTGCTAGGTTTGACACCGCCCCCAAACCACCACCCACCACTTCTGTTAATAAGGAGGAAGAGCCACTTGCAAGTCCCATCGCAAAGGCTTTGGGAGATGTTGAGAGACCAGCAATGGGTTCAAGGAAGAACTTCATTGCCCCACTGCCTACACCAGATGCAAGTTTAATAGGAGCACCTATTAATGGTAAGGAAGAGGCATATTGAAAGAGAAGTCCTCGAATTTCATTGCGAATACCCTGAAGATAAGATTGCATTACCCATTGCAAGAGTAGATCTGCACTACTTGTACGATTTTGCATGACAATACCAGGCATAGAAACTTTTACATCTTCGCAAGAGGCCACCATCATAGATAACAGTGCCGCCGCACGACTTTGAATTTGTTCTCGAATAAAATCATTACCGTCTGCTTCACGTGTAAACCATAAACGTACTACAAGTGGATTTACCACCATACGATCCATAATAACACGTGTGTCCATAACACCTACTCTTAATGGAGCCATTTCAAAAAGTTCTTCATCGCTTGGAGCACTCTGTCGAGGAGGTACCTCTTTTGAGAGTTGTGAAACAAATGAAACAATAGCGATGAGTATGTTATCTGATAAACGAATAGCTAAAGGAACAACATCAAGACGTAATTCATCCACATATACTAGTGCCTTTGCAGGTACAATAGTTCGCTCAATATGTGCAGAAATCCATGGTGCATCTTGTGCAGAACGAATAGGGAATAAAGTGACATCAAAAATAGGTTTAATCTCTGTTTGATTATCCACCTGAAAGTTTTTGATAGAAAATTCTGTCACCTCTTTACCACCTTGTCGATTAAAATGTAGACGTGTATCATGAAATGCTGCAAAAACAATTTCTTTATCTGTTTTCACTACAGATAAAGAAATGAGAGTTAGATTAACAACAACATCAAGTGGAGGTTGTGGTACAGGTTGATAGATATGCATTTCTTCTGACATTCCTGTCGATGTAGATGAAATCTCCACTATTTGTTGCGCAAATGGTCCAAGAGTTACAGTGTAGGTGAGACCCAGAATATTAGATGCTTCTTGTGGTGTAATGCGCTGGTGAAAGTTAAACTCTACATAGGGTACATTATGTAGATCCTCCTTTTTGTGTTTATGTGAACCTTCCAACTCCTTTTCCTTGCTTTCATGAAATTTTTCTCGACCCATATCCCCTGCCACAGTTACAGAACTTGCCTTACTGTTGATGGTAGTAGTCGTACTTGTACTAGCACTACTACTCGTATTCGTTAGAATTTGTTCGCTTGCGAAAGAAACACGGATACGGGAACCGCTACTACGTGTATCTAATACAAAAGTTGTAGAACATCCAGGTTTAACTCGGGCAAGAAGACGTCCATGAGAATCATGTAATTCAATGGCCTTAATGGTTCGGTTAATTAGAATATATGGTGGTACTACAGGATCTTGTAGGGTTACAAAGGTATATGGATTGTCAATCACCACAGCTGTCTCTACAAGAATATCAGCCCCGTCTGTATCCAAGTTATCATGTATTCCATGAGCCACAACTTGTGTATTGTTGATTTCTTCTAAACTTACAGGATCACCACGAACCGAGCTATTTGCAGATTGTAACACAAATGCATTATACCCAACCTCTACACTGCACTTGGGTGATGCAAAGAAAGGCACGACAGAGTTGGGTGGTACTAATTGCGCACTTTCAGTACAGCACACAAACTTGGGTATTCCCACTACTGTAGATGAAGTAGGAAGACGACCAGATTTTCTTATTTCACTATTACTCTTCATTCCAGCAGTATTAGTATTAGATGATGATGGTTGTTGTTGTTGTTGTTGTTGTTGTTGTTGTTGTTGTTGTATTGGTGCTGGCATTGCTTGTGCAATGTAAAGTGGCCTCGGCGTACGATTAACAAGCATCCATCGTGGTACGATAGTCACAAAGTTTGTCCCATACATATCAAGCTGAGTAAGGTACATAAGATGAAACACAATATTCTTGTTGTTGTCTTGCGATTTAGCTAATTTTTTATTTTCAAGGGTAAGTACACCACGACCTTGGACGTGTAATGGAACAACATCCCCAGACATGTCAGCCATGCTTAATTTAACGAAAAATTCATTTGCAATCGCTTCTGTTGGAGATGCAATATATGGACTCTGCATGTTTTTTGGTAAATATCCAAAATTTGTCCCTTTTTTAAATTTCATCTCCCCCGTAGCATTACACTCCCCCACCATTAAGTCTAATGGAGTAAAGTTCACAATAGAGTAGGGTGTATTGAAAACAATTTTATTTCCCAGATGCCGTAAACTAACCCGCATTTCCATTTCTCCCTTTTCCCCACCATAGAGCACCACACGTGTGGTAAGACGTGTAAGTGACATACCACGAGGTGTTCTGTACGTTACAGTTCCACCAACTTGAGATCCAATCATTCCCTGCTGTCGTTGTTGTTCTTTTTGCTGCCGCTGTGACTGTAATTGTAATTGTTGTTGAGATTGTAATTGTTGATGTATCTCAAGATGAAAGAGAGCGTCTTCGAGAGTCACATCACCAAGAAAAACATCTGCCATCTCTCTTGGATCCACTACGGCACTGTAAACAGGCTTCTGGGCATTACTGGTAGTGATATTAACAAATAAGCCATAGGGGAGATTATTTTGAATGCAAAGTTGTGGTTCAATAGAGATAAGAAATACGGGTATACCAGCACACACCCCATCCTGTTGTTCATTCATTCGTACAACAAAAGAATGTTTATGTTTACTTAAGTTCCCACAAACAAGTATTGTGAGTGCACTATTTAAGAGCATACCAAGCGTAGGTGTGGTACGTGATTCAGAGATTACGGCAACGGCGTATTCATCATCGCCATGAGATTGTACTGGTCGTATTTGCAGTTTTTCGTCTAATGAGAAGTTTGGTTGAAAGTAATAACGTTCCTTTGGTGCTACAGGTGCTTCTCCCTGCAAGACCTCCATAAAAACACTTAATTTGTTTTCAAAACAAATAACGGAGTTCGTAAAATGAACTGGATAGCAACGTAGACGTACAACACGGTGTAGATGATAAGAACCTTCACTACGCATGAGTTCTACATCTACTTCCACTAACATACCAGCTCCACGAAGATATAATGGGGATTTTATCCAATGAACATTTACTCCATCTGTACTGTTATTATTATTATTATTATCACTACTACCACCTCGTCGAACAGTGCAAGAAGTTGAACTAGTTGTAAACTCTAACGTCCCTCCCCGAGGACGCACCACCTTTCCATCAACCTCTATAGAATCACTAAAGTAGTTCTGTACCATAAGAAGAGCACTTATTGTTTCTCCACCCACTTTTGTACTTACTGTTTTGTTTGTATTACTACCATGACTATTATTATTATTATTGTTATTATCACCAGCACTAGGTGTAAGAGTAGTCATAGGTGTATCACTTGTACTTGTTGCTTCTGGTTTTGCTACATTCGCCTGTTTTACCTCTTGAATTTCTGCTTTATCACTTTTGAATTCCCCCTGCTCTTCTCCAACGATCGTTTTACGTACATTCATACGAATCGTTTGTCGTAGTTGTTTCTGCAACGTTGACGTAGCGGAAAAGTCTTCTGCAATTTGTGCAAGTAATCTCATATTATCTGGTGATAAAACATAATCCAAACGTTCCACCTTAATCCGGTAGGCTGACTTTATAGCTGTATCTGCTACATTACCGCTAATAGTAGCCTCCAGTTTTTCCACCAATGGTTCCCAAACGGCTGCATTGTGATTTAAATTACGTACTCTGAGTTTTAACTGAATTTGAAATTCCTTATCTTTGGAGAGAGAAGCCACAACACCACTGGAGGAGTATAACTGTATCATTCCACCATGATGGCCCATAAAAACTAAATCCACTACCGGCACCTCAAACCGTACATCCGTTGCGGGTAATGTGTTTCTACCTGTACAACACTTATAACAAAGAACCCCAGCACTCATGGTTTCATTATCTCCAGTAGCACAATCACTACTATTGCTACTAGCCGCAACCGTATTACTAGTATTACTCATATTAGTATTACCAGTATTTGTAGTATTAGTAGTAGTACCAGTTTTATGGTCTTCTCTGTCTCGAAGATAAGCACGCATATTACCACAACAACGGCATTCACCCGCATTAGCTACAGTCACAAGTGGTCGAAATTCTTCATCCTCAAGTTGTACCTGCGGTGGTCGTCGCTGTGAGGCTAAATCCTCTAGAAAGGCCGTCATAAAATCCTTTCCAAGTTCAACAAAAGAACGTATAAGCGCCATACGAATACATAATTCTAATGTGGTTAATTTAGCAGAAACACATACCGTATCAACGCCTGCAACACTAAAATCCAAATTCGTGGATAACAGTGTACCTTCATCCTTTTCACTGGTATGTACATTTAAAAGACGCAGATTTGAAGCACGTTGTGTGAGTGTACCATTTTCCAGTTCCTGTGTGTAGAGTAAATTCGCAGACATAATAACTGTGGCGGCAACCTCTTCCACCTCTTCTGACATGGCTCGCAGTCTAATCTCCTCACATTGTATAGAAACAACCATACGAGTTTCTTCGTCTGAGAAAAACGGGGATAGCATAGGTGTTGGTGTTGCCGGCGCAGAGGAACCAATAAGACACGGTGGAGAAGCCGTTCCATGTAGTAATAATTGCTGTTGCTGTTGCTGTTGTTGTTGTTGATACTTTGTGGAAAAGGTAGGGGATGTTACGTTTAATTTACTCTGTGATGCGAGACTTGAGTCCATACCGCCTTTATTCCTTCTTCGCATTTCTCGCATTATCATCTGCGCCTGTGTACGATCACAAAAGGCTACTTTCTCAATAACACATGAGTCTGCCGTTACGAGTGCGGCATTAAGGCCAAAACTCACAAAGGAACTTAACGCATACATACCAGGCACCAGAATTGTACCATTTACAATAGTTAAATGACAATTATCGTCAAGGACAATTTGTCCACTTGGTGCCCCAGTGAGTGAAAGTTTGTGTTGATTTAAATCGAGTTTGTAACTGCAGCGTGATCGATTCGCAGTGGTGAGAATGTGACTTGCATCCAGTACGAGATCAGAGTCTAGTACATGCAATTCAGTATTCAGTCGGCAAACAGGAATAGGCATAAGTGGAATACGGAGTACTTTTGTACAAATAGGGCCGTAGAGTACTTCACGCGTATCCGTTAACATTAAGGGTGAGAGTGATAATCGTACACAGGACATATTGACATCAGCATTCATTTCATTTACACGAACACCAACTGTGGTATTGGTAGATGAGGTAACGAGCACATCTGTCTTTTCCATAAGAAATAGATCGGAACCTGTAGTTGTGGTTTCACCCACACGATGTTGCAACATAATAGTATCCAAATGAATTTCTGTTATACTAGTAAGAATACCGGTGTTATTTTGGTTCATGCTGGTAGTAGTGACAGTGGTAGTAGAAGTAGGGTTATTATTATTGCTGCTGCTGCTGCTGCTGATTCCAGAAGACTTTGAAGTGTGTTCAATATTGAATTTCCCAATATCTAATTTAAAAATACCATCAATATCCACTTCAAATCGCCGCATAGTTGCCACAAACCGCATACTTCTGCCTCCACTGGATGATCCTGATCCTGATCCTGTTTCACTTGTTCCCGCCATTGTCAAGGTGTTATTCCCACTAAACGGCTGTGAAGCCAGTGAAGTGAGTGGCGGTTTTCGCTTTAACGTTGTATTTAGTGAAAGTGAGGTGGTGATGGGTGTCGCCACACTTGCCGCACTTGCAACACCTTCCTGATGACAGCCACTGGCCCCTTGTGAAGTAGAGGATGCGACTAATATCATATTATCAGCATGGGGATTCATAGGGTTTGAGAAGCGGAAAGCACCCACGACATCTAATAGGTAGTTTAATTGTCCCTGGGTTAGCTTAGCTGAGAGTGTTGGAATCGTAAGTGAGATATCCATTGCATCTACAGAAGGTGTGGTTTCTGCAGTATTAGTATTAGTGGTATTATTAGTATTATTAAGATCTCCAATAGAACGTGAAAATTCCACCTCAATAAAGTCATTATGTGTAAATACAGCTGTTCCTAATACATTTAATAACATTCGATTAATGGAGATATGGAATAGTTCTATATAATTACCATCACAAATAGTTTCTGTCTCCGTTGATACCGTATCTGCTTTTGCTTCTTCTGTTGTTATCATTTTATTTCTCTTTGGGCAGCAAATTTCATTTCGTATTCTAAAATCACCAGGAAACACTTCAATCACATGCGTGGAAAGAACAGACTCTACTAACATAATAGTGGGACGTTCAAGAACTACATCAATCTGTGTTAACTGTTGTCGCTCATGTACTGTTTGTGCCGTTTTATCTGCCACATAATCATATGCCTTTTCACGATTTACATCTGAAATATATTCCTTTACATCAGAAAGCACCTTTAACATTGCAAAGGTCACCTCCGGTACCAGCACTATTGCAATGGAAGAGAGTTGGCACTCCAATTTATGAGCATACATAGGAGTATTCATGTTATTATCATTATTATCACCAGCATTCTTGTTATTTCGGGGTGGAAAGGTGAAAAATGAAACGGTAATAACATGATGAGATGCTTTGTTTGCCTCACTGGTTCCTTTCGCATGAATTGGATGCACAATCTCAGAATAACGGGTGCCTTGTGAAAATGTGTCATAAAGTGTAATCCAACCAACAGAGACGGAGAGAGAACTAGAGGCATCTGTGTATGGACGCCAATCTAATGTGGAGCTTGTCATAATAGCAGAAAATACATCGCGATCACCTTGAACAGCAATAACATGTGAATGATTTAGTGAAACTCGAACACGATTCGTAAGAAGAGGCGTAGAACCATTTCCACCACCACCAGAAGAAGAAGAAACTATGTTCTTATGCTTCTTGTTCGTATTATCACTACTGTGTATGGAAGTAGTTGTCTTTGTTGGCATTGCGGTTTTATTATTATGAGCGGTTGGCAGTGGTGGTGGGAGTTGTATGGAGAGAAGCATATTAAGAAGACTTCCCACCGCCCTAGGAATAAGCATAAAGCGTATATCTCCAAGATCTATCGATGTTGTTTTATCAGCAACTGAAAAGAGAACAGTAATGGCAGCATTACCGACAGATTGCAATAATTGGCGTTTCGTAAAGTGTTCCACCATACTGAGAGATTCCACTGTCATATTAACATTTCCAGTTGGTGCCACTTCCACATCAAGTGCACTAAGTGAAGCGGTGTGTACGTTAATTCCAACAACATCATACATGGCAAGTACAACACCTTCTGCCCGAAAACGTATAATTCGAGTAGATGTTCCTTCTACTTGTGTTACTTCTTCTTGTTTTTCGTTTTCTTGTTTTAATGCATTTGTTGTTGTTGTTGTTGTTGTTGTTGTTGTTGTTGTTGTTTCTATATTCATCTCCTTACTAATGTGTTCAATGGGTGCCATGAGGTTTCGTTGCAGAACCCATAGTAATTTCTCTACTTCTGTAGGGTGAAGAAGTGCGGTTGTGTTCTCCAGTACTGCCGAGACATTCTCTTCCTTTCCCTTCATTGTATACGAGAAACGCAGGGCAGATTTCTCTAACACGTCTGGAATGGCAAAATCATTTAACTTTGCAGAAACCACACAACTACCATTACGTCTATCCAAATCAATCGTAGATCGCATAACACCAAGATGTGCCTCAATATTACGTGATTTATTCGAAAGCTCCTGTGCATCACCTGCGAGTATAATACGTGGTTGTCGCCAAAGTAAATGTAGTGAAAAAGTTCCATTTTGAACCATGTGTTCTGCCGCCCGCGCCAATCGTTCACGATGTCCCCGCATAACTCCCAAGCTTGATATCTTCGCAATTGGTTGATCCGGGACTGTACAATACTCCACAAGTTGCATGATAAGTGGAATAGAACACAATACAGCCAATTCTCCCAATGCAAGTGTGACTTTCTGTCGCCCCGCCTCTGAATCGAAGGAACACCATACAGTGAGAATATCACCAGATGCTGCGGCTGCGGCTATCGTCGCTGTTGCTGTTGCTGTCGTTGTTGTTGGGAGTAGTTGTTGTGGGGGCAATGTGGTAGTGTTTGTATTGTTTGTATTCGTTGCGGGTACATTAATGATGGGAACTGACATTCCAACCACAACAGCGGCTGTACTACTACTGCAAGGCCCTACACCACCACCACCACCAGTAGCAATAGTGGTATTATTATTATTATTATTATTATTATTATTATTATTATTATTATTATTATCATTATTATTATTACCAGCAGTTGTTGTTGTATTTGTTATTGGGACTCCAACACCAGCACCAGTTGTCGTTATATTTCCTCCTGTTGTAATGGAAGTTGTATCTATTCCACCAAATAATAACTCATCTTCCATACGAGAATCACAAGTTTCATTTTGTTTAAAGAAAATACGCTCTCCAGTGGCACAATGAAGTATAAGGAGATCCTGCATTCGTACCGTGACACTCGTATTACCAGATAGTGTAATGATATCTACAAACAAGGATGTAACATCGGCTTCAATAAACTCCACACGTGATGTCGTTAGAAATGGCACTTTAACAGCACGAGTCGTAATTAAATAACGAAATCGTCTGGCTTCCACTGTATTTTCATCCTTCACCCCCAACTCTGCTCCTCTTGTTCCTCCTTCTTTTTCTTCTTTTTCTTCTTCTTCCTTCTTCTTCTCTGGTGGTGCACTCGCCACCATTGGCTCCAATGCCTGCATAACCGCCTCATTACATACAAAGTCATACACCGCCAACCACTGATCCGATATTGCAAAACGATGTAAAGTGAAATCCACTACAAGTGTTGGAACTCCCAGTAATTCCGCCCCCGCAGAGCCTGGTGCAGTTCCAGCACTAGATGCATCACTATCTAGTGAATCCCGTGCAGCTGCTGTAGCGGCAGAACGTACACCAAAACTCTTTTGAAGAATACCACGTGTTGTGAGAACATGTCGTAGTTCCACACGACTTTCGCCACATAAGAACATTGTAGCAGTTCGCGTTTCTTCATAAACATCGTAAAGTGCTAGTTGTGCCCAACGCATATGCATATCAGTACCAGATGCCAAAATATGAAATGCCAGTTCATTACCTTCTATGCGGAAACGTGCACTCTTGCTAGTTTCATCTAAAAGTGAAACACAAATACTGGATGCACGCCATGTTACACATACTTCACAACCTACACTTTTTGATCTATCTCTTCCTTCTTCTACTACTAATGTACTTTCACCCATTACAGTTGGGGGTACAGATGTCTGAGACTCTACCACTGGGGGTAATCCTAAAGGTGACATCGGTATTGTGGATAGTGGTTCTTGGTCTTTATGATAATCCTGTTTTTGTTTTTCTTGTGATGGCTGAATTTGAATTTGAGTTTGAAATGATGGTGGAGGTGGAGGTGGGGGTGGCATACGTGTAAGATTACCAACGGCAAGACGACAAAGTTCGACCACGTCATTTTCTGTAATATTAAGTTTTAAATCGTCGCCACGTAAATCTACACGGAGGGGTTCATCAGAGACTGGGTCAAGTGGAGTTTTAACAGATATATCAAGTGTTGTTGTAGGCATTAGAATATGTGGTTCAACTTCTTCTTTTCCTCCTACATTAGTTACTACTCCTATTCCTTCAGATGATACTGCTGTTGATTTACTCAAGTAATCACGTAAGAAACGAATCTCACGAAGGGAAATATTCATCGTTTGTTGTCCCTCAGCAGCAAGTAAACTACTTTGTACCGCAACATGATCAACAGATACATGGAATTGTTCACCACTAACTGTACGTACATCAATAGGAAGAACAAAGAAAAGATCACGTGCAAAAACACGTAGACTCGTTAAAATCTTCGGCGGCTGAACTGTTTCCGGATGTGAAGATATTATCATAGGTGCTCGTGGTGCTTGTGATAATGATGATAATTTAGAACTTTCATCCACTGAAGCTTCCTGATCGTAACGTGGTCGGTTAGTTAAATCGGCTACTCGAGAAAAGAGACCATTAGTAAAGTACTGTATTAAAGTCATAATACTGTGCATATCAAGAAGTACCGCACTGGAAACCATCTCCACTTCCACAAAATTAGAAAATCCTAACTCTGAGGCATTAATTAAACATCGCTTACCACTGCTATCCGTTTCAAATATAGGTTCCACCGGTATACTGGTACGATAGCCAAAGGTTATGTGTTCATGCATTTCAGGATTAACGGAAGGAGAATGTGAAGTTTCAAAATCATGTGTTGTAGTAGGACGTAATGGCGATAACGGTAATGACAATGGTGAATTCGAGGTTGAGTGGGCGTGTAGAGCTGGTTGTAAATAAGATGATACAACAGATGCTGCTATGCTTGTTGTTCCTTCTGCTCCTGCATCTGCTCCTGTTTTCATTGAGTGTGATGGAGGTCTGTATTGTAATATAAGACGATTTGCAGGAGACACATCGTGTTCCTCTGATAATGCCAATGTCACCTGTTGTACTCCTCCACTTAACTCTATTGTGATAGTATTCTTCTTAAGTGAGAGAGTTACTTCTCTAAAGGAAGCATGAGCAAAAAGATAATCATTCCCTTTTACCAACTTGTCTTCTTGTGACAGTACTTTACGTCGATCCATTAACTCTACCGTAGCGGTACCTGCGATATGAAGAGAGAGGTGAGCTACCCGGGTATCACTTCTGGAATTAATATCCTCTTGATGTCTTTGATTCTTTTGTGCTTGTTCACACAACACTTGAATGGGGGTACCTTTTGTTGTTGCTGAAGATCCACTAAAATGACGTAACATGGGTGAGCAAGTTGATCGTTCCAGCGGTACTGGAGCTGGAGTTGCTGGAAACAAGTTAACAATATCCATAAGTGTTTCAAGTAGTTGAATACATGGTGTTCCAAGACGGAAAGTTATTGATGGTTCCAATTCTATGTCAATATCAACAGGTGAATCTGGTGCTGTTTTTACCCCACAGAGAATCTTTGTAGCACTAAGAATGAGATGTTCAGGGTCTCGTGCATCACGGCAGTAAGGTCGTTCAAGTATCATCTCCAGTTGTGTTTGCACCGTTCGCATATGCAATGTTACTGTAGCAGCACTAAAAGCCAAAGTAAAGCGGGGATCTGCTAATGGTTGATGTGTGTTTGCGTCATCTTCAAAAATAACAATACCCACCTCCTTCAATGTCATATCCAATCGGAGATACCGTAAATCCTCTCGTGGTTTGCTAGCAAGTGCTGGAGAGGCTGGACTCGGTTCATCTGATTCAGATTCCACTCCTGTAACCGCGAATGAGGTTCCTGTCCTTCCATTATATCTTACTTTATTTGAGAGACGAGATTGTGAATAGGGAGCAAACTCTCCTATACTTACCCCATGTGGTGGTCCTCTTTCTCCTCCACCTTGTATGGTGTTCTCTTCTAGTGAGGATGCCAAGGCTTCATCACTGTACAGGGAATCATTATGATGAAGGAATAAGAGCCAACTTTCTACCATATTTGACAGAATATATGCCTGACTAAGAGAACAACCCATACGTAATGCTGGAACTTCCATTCGAAGAATAAATCGTTCACGATTTTCAATATTATCATCAATACGTTGTAATACTTCTGCTGAAAAAGCTACTTCTGGAACTAGCATAAATCCAGTTCCTGGTCGATTTAGGGTTCTTTCTACAGGTGCTAATTCCACATAAAAATTTGCAAACCTTGCTGTACTAGAATAATATAACATATCCTCAGTGGCATCGTTAAAATGTGTAGTCGCCAAACGTCTTTGTTTTTCTGTTTCTGTTAATGGTTGGGTATCATATTTCACATGTCCAAGAGAAATGGCTAGTGCTGGTTCCTCTGTAGAACCTCGTAACGTTTTTGGTAAAATAATAAGGGGCGCGGCAGCATCTACACTAATTTTAAAACTTTTTAAATGGGCCATAGCAAGTCGAAGTTCTGTGGAAGCGGCCTGACCAACGGTCGCAGCGATAGACTTAGTTCTATCAACAATAGCACCAAGATCAATACCTTGTGGAAACTCAAAGAAGCGAAAGATACTATCCAGAGTAGGTGGATCTGCTACAATACGAAGAGGCAAAAGACGAAGATCCATAAGAAAATCCAATTTTGTATCTTCTAATGGTTGGTCTACTGGATTAAGTGTAGCATTACATTCCAGTAATGGAGTACCCTGCAAAGCTGAAGATTCTTCTTTTTGACCTTCTTTATTAATATGCAACAGTTTTCCTTCTTCTTTTGGTATTCCTGCATCTACAAACTGCATAGGAAGTCCTTCGATTAGTGATGGATGTAAAGACATTGAACTATCATCCTTGAATGGATTAGATAAGGTCAAATTATCTGTAACGAATCGGAACTGAATCGAGTTGGGAGCGTTAAACTTCTTTATTTGTGTCGCCAACTTGTGCAATTTCAACGTGGTAGCCTCTGTCTTGGATAGATCAGCCGAAACACACAACATTGCCATATCAAACTTCGCATCCAACCAGCAATAAGAACTCGGAAGCTGCTCCTTCCCCCCCTTCGCCTTCCCTGCTTTTCCTTCTTCCTCCTCATCCTCCTCCTCTGGGTGGTTGGGGTCTATTCCGTAGGCCTTCTCCAGCTCCTCCAGGGCGAGTTCCTCCTCCCGCTCCTCCCGCTCCTCCCGCGAGGCGGCCCCCCCGCCCCCAGTCCTTCGCCGCCCGAGCCACCACCACCCCCAACCGCCGCCCGCCCTCTTTCCGCCGCTGGCGGTCTCTTTTCCCTTCGGCCCGCCGCCCCCGCCGTCTTTTCCCGCCGCCGCGGCCTCGTGGTCCTTCCGCTTCAGCTGGATCGCCGTGGCCAGTTGGGTGTAGACGTAGCGGCGGCCGGCAATCATGTCGGGGACGGTCATGAAGCGGGTGATGAAGCGGTAGGTCCGCTGCTTCTCCGCCGACATCTCCGCCTTACGCACCACATCGCGGTAGAGCACGTGGTAGTCCACTATACACACCTCAGAGATGCGCTGAAGCAGCCGCTCACGACGGGGGGCCCCCGCAATGGCTCGTACGGCGTTTATGGCATACCGCCACCAGACGGCAGCGTGATTCTTAACTGGTACATTAGGACGTCGAGAGATAAACTGATTCATACTGTTCCAATTACTTAACAATGAGGCAGTGCGTACAAGAGTTACATACTGGGCACGGTTAAACCTTGCTATTACAGTATGTAACTGCATACGTACAGTAAGATATGGTTCACCTAATAATTGTCGAATGCATTTTTTTAACACTAAATTTGCATCTACATTTCCTTTAATAGGACCAAAGATTGTTGACACACGAACATCTCCCGTTTCTACACGTTCTCGCATAGCTGTATACCACTTTGACATATCCGTCATATTTGAAATAAAGAAATCTTGTGAGTGTAACATCTCACATCGCACCGGATCATCACAGTATAACTGCATACCTTCAAACTCCAATCTCTTTGATACACGTTGAAGTCCAGTGGGGTCAATAAATCGTGCTTCCCCAGTGGCAGTATCAATTGTTTGTAATTGAACTCCGCCAAGAATAGCACCCATTATAGTTCTTGTAGATTCATCTTCGTAACGAATATGCACACTTCGAACTTTCACGACGATATTGTTGATAACAAGTTCTCCAAGGCGGGAAAAATATCCACCTTTTTGATCTGCACCAGTTGATGATGATGAGACACCTGTATCTGTAGCATCAGTATTACCTCCACTGTTGCTATTGCTACTATTATTATTATTGTTGTTACTGGTATTAGTAGCAGCGGCATTAGATTCTTTCATACGTTTCCGTTCTGTTTCAAACTGTTCCAATTGACGTTCTTTATGTGCTGCCTCTGCGTCCAACTTGGCAGCTTTACTCAAAACTACATTACGACATTCTGCATTTCCACGTACACATATAAAGAGTTCATCCACTTCTACCACCACCGGTTTAGAACGCATTTGAGTGAATGGTACCACAATATTTACACTTTTACATATACCGCGTTGTAAAGTCAACGGCAAACGATTAGTTGTGGCTCCAGTAGCAGAACTTGTTGTTGTTGTTGTTGTTGTTGTTCCTACATTGTCACTGCTGCTAGAATCCCCATCTAGCAGTGCATCAAGGACACTTGGTTTTAGGATAAGATCCTTAAGAGATGCCTTGCCATTCCAAAGGTCGACACTAAGTTGTTTTGAGTCCACATTCTCCGCATACTTAGAGAGATATGGCACAAGAATGGCAGTCAGATACTTTTCGAGCATTTTGAAGAAAACAGGTATGTGCGCAGATTTCGTTTGAACTTTTTTTTTCTCTGTTTTGCCTAATCTATGTATTTCTGATGTGTCTTGATTTTTGTATATGGACTTGTTTTCTTATTTGCTTTTTATACGTATCGCGTGTTACCTGATAAAAATAACTGTAGTGAACTCACACTCAAAAACCTTCGCACAAAAGGACACACACACACACAAACACAAATACAATTGCTTCCTTTTCTTTTTTCTTTTTTTTTCTTCGTCGTTCCTCCTTCTTTATATTGTTTTCTTTTCTCCACCTTGACTAATATTCTTCTCTTTTGAGTGGTTTCTTCCGTGAATGTCGGTTCTGGTGATGAAGCTATATGTATAGATGTGTATTCCTTCTTACCCTTCTCTTCTTACTCCTTTTGTTTTCTTTGGCTTATTTTTCTTGTTCTTGTATCTTTGTTTCCTTACACGTGTGTATTTCTTATATATATATATATATATATATATATATATATATATATATATATATACAAGAAATAGAAAGAGAAAGAGAGCGACGAATTTGTCTTCCTTTTTATTGCTCTTCTCTTCTTTCAACAACACACAGAGAGTTGTTTGCTAGCCCTACCTCGCTTTGCAAGATGTGAAGAAAAACAGAGAGAAAAAATTGAAGAAAAAAGACAATAATAATAATAATAATAATAATAATAATAATTGTTAGATTGGTTTCCACTTATACTCTTCTCTTTTTCTTTTTTGTTTTTGTTCATCCATTGGTCTTATTGTCGCTGCATCGTAACGAAAAGCAAAGATTATTCATATATATATATATATATATATATATATATATATTAGGACTCCAGCCCCTTTTTATTTTTGTTTTGTATTTACCTTCAGTAACTACCGACATCGTTCCTCTTCGTATATCCTTTGCTTCTTACTCAGTTGAGTGTGTATCCGTGTGTGTGAGTATGGGTGTGTTTTCTGCTTCTATTCCCTCTATTGTCAGTACCTCTACTTTTTTTTTCTGGCTATTCACATTTCCTTTCTCTCTCTTTATTTCAATCTTCAATGGGTGTTTTTTCCTCTGACTCCGCTCCATTTTATTTCTTTGCTTTTTTTTGTACCGTTTCACATTCCCGCAGCATTTACTGTTGCCTAAAGAGAAACGTTAAACAAAGCAAAGGTGAATCATACACGTCATCTCGTTAGCAGTCTACATCAATTAAAGCACAAATTCCCTCCACTATTGCGAGCGAAACACAATCTCTGCAAATAACAAGAAAAAAAAAGATTCTTTTTAAGAAGAAAAACAAAAAGGAATACACAGAAACATCATCACACACACCGACACACAAACACAGACATACAAGCAAAAAACAAATATATAGATATAGGTGCGCCAAGATGGTGTTTTTTTTTTTTTTTTCTTCCTCCTTTTTCCTCCTTCTCTTCCTCTTTATTTATTATTTGGTGATATTCTAACCTGTGATACAGAGAGAAAGTGTGCTCCAAATCAGAAATGACAACGTACAGCAAATGTACTGGTAAAACATCATCTTTGCCCACAGCCCAGGGAAATACTGAGATGCATTAAATAAAAGGGCACAGTTAATGGCACTGGGAGCCGACAACTCACCTAATAAAACCAATAACAAGACATCATGTCCACCAGCACCACCAAAAAGAGAGGGAAATACAGCCCGCATGCCTAATACCAATATGAAACCAATAGCGGGAATAAATAACAACCTAATAAAGAGAACACCAAAGACGAAACTCTTACGAACACCATCGAGTGAAAAGAGATCTAATATATTTTTAAACATCCCATTACCCTCTGATGAAGAAATAGTAGTACTAGTAGCAACACCACTAGAGCCTCGTTGATTATCACGACTCTGTTGTTGCTGTTGTAGTTGTAGTTCTCGCTGTCGCTGCTCTTCTTGTTGCAGACTCATTAAAGTAAAGGATGCGTGTTCGTCAAACTCAATGGATTCATGCGCTGCGTTATACATCTCCACATACTTTGGCTCTTCTGTCTCATCATCTAATGGGAACTCCGTGTTCTGCTCCGCCTCTCGCAGCCGCTCTTCTGCCTCTGTTGTTGTCTGCGATGCTCCTCCCGCCAAATTACTACCGAGTAGTAATAACGATGATGGAATAGAACCCTGTGCAACTAATGCGATAGAGTCTATTACCATTGAGAGTGGTCCTTCAAACACCAACCACCGCAGGGGTGGAATAACGCCTACAACAACACCCGCCACAACAGAAGTAAAGGCGGGTGTTTGCAGCAGTCGAAATCCGGTACTCTTCACTGCATGCAGAAAGACAGCGAGAATGGAAGTGATGGTTGGTTTCACATCCGTTTCATCCCTAAACTCACGTGAATACACAACACGAATAAGACCCCGTTTTCGCCAATCGTATGAAAATGTCTCACAAAACCCCCGTGCAGGGAGAAGAGGACTTTGATCCATGCCAGTAGAGAGATCCGCCTCTTCTCCCGTGCTGTACACCTCAACCCCCACGGTGAGTCCCGCCTGCGGTGTATTATCCACCACACCCACTCCTCTCACAGATTCCCCCGCCACCGCCACCGCCGCTGAAGCAAAAGAAGAAGAAGAAGGAGGCGGTGGTGGCGGTGTTGAGATGGAGCGTATTGGAATTGGCATTGGAAGAGACATGGGATAGTTTGGAGATGTCATACGGGAGGATTCTCTGCGTAATACGGTTTGTGTAGAAACATCTCGACGATTTTGAAGTTTCTTGTGTAGTTCCAGTAATTGACGTATAGTTCGTCGTTTCTCTGTTTCCTTCTTCGCACGTTCTACCATCGCAGGGCCCGCAGCCCAAAAGTATGCAGTGACAAGGACACTATAAATGAATATATATGATGTACCAGCGGCGAGATCAATCCACGCGAGTGAAGTCGCCAGTGCTTGGAGAAGTGAAAGTGGAAGCGTTACAGTGTTTTGTATTGAACATGCGGTCATTGTAGCATAGTAGTAGAACGGTTGCTCTTCATATTCCACACCGGGTGGTTCAATCAGCGGTAGTACTTCTTCCGGCTCCACACGCTGCTCCTCCAGTTCTCCACTCACCACAATACATACAACAGGCCGTAGTAATACTCCACGCTGCTGTTGTTGTTGTTGTTGTTGTTGTTGTTGTTGTTGTTGTTGTTGTTGTTGTTGTTGTTGTTGTTGTTGTTGTTGTTGTTGTTGTTGTTGTTGTTGTTGTTGTTGTACTTCGTGTTGTTTTTGCATTCTTCTATTCAAACGACGTTCTTTTTTGCTCGCCTTACGGCCCTCTGCGTTCTGGTATATTAATGTGTATCGCAGACAGTGTCGTAGTTCATGTGGGATTCCCGTATTCTTGACAGGATATAAGACTTTAGAGGCGGATATAGCACAAAGTAGACCAAGTCCAACAACAAATATAGCAAAAAAAATAAGAACGGAGCATCGTAATAGTAATTCTGTGTTAACCGATACGGCGGTGTTGTAGAAGGTAAGAGATGGCAACAGAATGTTGGCGATAATGAAACTAAAGTCACGAATAGTTACTGAGGCGTTTGGAATTTTGCGGCATGTAAAAGCACCAATGCAGACAGCCACAATGACTTTTGTTACAGCCACTACTGTTACAGCGAACATGTGGTGTTTGTGGTTTGTTCTTTTAGTCTATTAAAAAGATAACAATAAGAGGCCTTTTTTCTTCTCAGTATCTTATTTTCTTCTTTTCTTTTTGGTTTTTAAGGAAGAAAATAAATACATAGACCGGGGGAAAAGAGGAAAAAGAGAAAAATGAGAATTTGATGGTTGCTTTTTTTTTTTCACTACTACTACTACTACTACTACTAGCAATAAGAAAAATCGAAGTTGCTAGTACAATAAATGCAATAAATTTAATTCATGACTGTATCTCCCCCATAATAAAAAGAAGAACAAGAATTATCATTGCTCACTCTCTACCTCTCTATTTCTTTCTCTCAAAAGAAATAATCACCACAGACTCACTACGAGAACAAAGACCCAACTAAATGTACATCATACACCAACAAACAAATATAAATTAATAATTATATATACATATATATTATTAATCCTTACCTTCCCATGTTATGTAAATCCGCCCGTTGTGTTGGAGTTAACCACGTTCTGGTCCAACGCCGCAGCCAATCCCCCCACTTACGTGTTCCTTCTCTGCTCACCGTTGATACATCATCCTTCAACTCCGGGTGTCCAGCTGGTAAATACGCCGCTAACGGATATATTTTACCCGGCAACAGTATACGAAATGACTCATTAGAGACTTCACGAGTGAGATCAAATGTTACACGTTGTGGTCCGTAATGGGAGAGTTTCGTACGTAATAAATCTCTAAACTCCTCTACATCTGCAATAGTTCCAAAGTTCGCCTTTCCCCGATCCGCTTCATCTTGAAAGGTCATAAGCATCGTATGTGGAGATGTCACACAGTGGACGAGAATCACTGTACGTCCTGCAAACGCCACACGCCAGTTTTGCACGATATTGTATAGAAATGCCCCATCACGATTGGGAATGGATGCAATAACACAACCAGCCGCCGTTAAGTTATTACGTACACTATTAATAAACTCTAATCGACCATACTGAGTGCTTAGTCGTCCCATACCATCTACGGTGTCTAACATGATAAGATCATAGCGGTGTCCCGCCCCTCCTACTCCTCCTCTATTACTAATACCATCCATACTACTATTACTATTATTACTACTGTTAAGTACGGCACTGTGGCGAAGAAATTCAATGGGATCTGCAATAAAAAGACGAAGATTACTGGACTCTTGAAATCCCATAAAGCGACGACACACACGTGCAAGTGTTCCATCCTGTTCTACCACATCCACATGAAAGTTTGGAAAGGCATTACTTAGCCAACGTGGGACTTCACCACTGTGGAGACCACAGACAAGTGCCGAGACTGGGGTTTCTTTCACCGTAGTAAAGCGAAATGGAAATGTAGTTTTCCCAATATCTCGTAGAATGTGTACAGGCCCAAGAGCTAACATCATCTTTCGCGCGTATTCACTTTCAAGATGACCAGCGTACGGAACACAGTTGTTCTGTGATGAAATAGCTTTACATTTCACCATACCATGAATAACGGAGGCACCACCATCTGGCATGCGTGAAAGATACGGAGAAGTCCCTTCCTCTTCTTTTTCCTGTTTCTTCTCTTTTACTGTATTTCCATCACTACTACTACTACTACTACTATTATTATTATTATTATTATTATTACTACTTGTTATGCCTGCCATCCATGATGATTTCTCTCCTGTAGTGGACGATTGTAAAACTTTCTGTGGTTCTGTCCTACTATTCATATAATGTACACTACGGTAAATCACATCATCCCCACGTTGTGGATCATATTCCGGTAATTGCATACAAATCACACTACTACTATTATTATTACCACCGCCAACTTCACTCGGCGCACTATACACAAGTGTGGGCCGCCGCAGTGATTCCTCCACATCTAATGTCATTGTGGTTGGGAGATGATTGGGGTGTGGGGCGGCGGGGGCGAATCCCCAAAAGGCATTATGCGCATCACTTAATGGAACTCGCGAATACGGCTGGCGGCCTGCCGTAATTTGTGCATTACGTCTGGGTTCAATATAATATATCATTAACTTCCATCCCGCCACGGAGAGTAGAGCACCGGTGGAGAAAACAACGTAAATAGAGGAGAAACCCTTATCGAGTTCACGGAAGAAGAATTCGGTGGCCTTATTGAGATACTGCCGACGTGGTCGCTGGCCTAGAGTAAAGGAGGAGGTTCTATTAGCCATTTACGATAAATAAAAATAGTAAAAAAATAATAATAAATAAATATTTATGTATGTATGTAATATAATGTATGTGGATGAGCGCAAGGTTCTTTCCCTTTCCCTTTTGCTTTTGCTTTTGTCTAAGAAAGAAGTAATATTATTGACGTGGGATATTTTTTTTTGTTCCTTCAATGTATACAAGAGCAGAAATATACATTAATATGTGGATGCACATATTAACCAAGAAAGAAAGAAAAAGAAAAAAGAAAATATCAAACAACAACAATAATAGTGCAATGATGCAAATAACGAAAAAAAAAAAGAAACATAATCTTTTCTATTTTTCCCTCTTCTCTTCACAGTCTTTTCTAAGTAAAACAATTATAGTACAATAATTCCATAATACAGATTGGCATTCTTCTTCTTCTGGCTGCCGCTTCTGTTAATTCCTCTCTTCTATCTCCTCTTCTAAAAAAAGAAAAGAGATATGATAATAGTACGATAGAGACTCTAGATTTCCCGTAATTTACTTCCCATTAAAAACAACAGCAGCAGCATCGACAACAGCGACATCTTGTGCCAATCGTGCCTCCTCATTTTTTAATAATATCGACCGTGAGTGTAGAACCGGCAATTTAAAGGACGAACAATCTCGATCTCTCTTTGCAGAGTGCCACGGCAATAGTGGTATAAGTGTTAATACTTCTTCCATCACTGCTGAGTGTGTGGCCGCAAAACTTGCCCAATCTTTATAAGAAACACCATTATCACCATCTCTGTCAGCCAGTGTAAATAATGTCTCGGCAGAGTGGTTAATAAATACCTTCTGTTGCGCATCTAATGCACGTTTAAAGTCCATGTACACAAGATAACCTTTCTGCTGGATATCTAGTTCATTAAATGCTGTTCGGAGTCTTTCACCAAACCCCATCATCATCCAACGTCGTTTGGCCGCATCTTTATTCATAGTGCGTGAGGAATGCATAATAACATCTTGTGTTGAAGAAGGAGAGTTGGAAATGTCCTTATTATTACTATTGTCACTGTATTTGCATTTACACTCATGACTGGTATTCATCCATTTGGTATGCGAGTAAGCCCACGAACAACAACAACAACAGCAAGAAGAAGATAAGAATAAGGAAGTGGAGGTGTTGTGAGTGAGTGGAGTAGTAATAATACAAGAAATAGTCCTGCTGGGTGGGGGAATACGCATTGGTGGTATCTGTACAGCAGTTAATTGTTTCTGTTGTTTCTTTTCTTTTTGTTCGTATTTGTGTTGTTTGCGAGGAAACACATACACTTGACAATCGGTGGATAACTGTAAGGAACTGTAGAGATCCAGCCATGTAGATGTGTATTCGTCTAATAACATCATTGTATCTACGAGAAATAACACTCCTGCTGCAGTTGTGAAGTGAGACTCTACGGCAGCCGCGAACTCCTGTAGTGTTGGGCGGGTGGAGAATTGCAGTCGGAGATTTTCTGGAACTCCCAGTACAGTTGAAGCTGCATTTACAAAGAAAACCATTATTGGTAATATATATATGTAGTGTGTGTGTGTGTGTGTTTGTTTGTTTGTAGTGTGATTTTGAAAGAGATATCGTACTTTCGCTTTCTAATTAAGATTCCCTCTCGCTCTCTCTCACTCTCTCTTAGTTTCTTGTACTTTTGTACACAGCATAAATCAAAGTATATGGAGAAAGAAAGAAAGAAAGAAATAAATAAATAAATAAACAAAAGAGAATACAAATAGATGCGGCTATATTACCCTGATATATTCATTCATTCTTATTTAGTTACATTTATATAATGAGTTTCTTTCTTTTTTTTTTTTTGGTTCCCATATGTTTGGGTGTGAAGAGTATACGTAGTCAATATTGAGGGTTGAAAGAAAAAGCAAGCTAGATGATACCGTCACTACTTGAAGTGGTGCAGTAGCAAAAGTGTAGAGGTCATATAAATAGTAGTAATAACAGTAGTAATAGTAATAATAGTAATAGTTGTTATTGTAGTTGTTCTTGTGGGGGAACAGAAGACAAAATATATATATATATATATATAAAGAAGAAAAAAGAACGCAATGGGTAACGCACCCTCACAAATTGAGGGAGATAAGAAACACGCATTATGTGTCCATATTACTGTAACCAAATAGAAGAAAAAAAATGTGGTAAAGATACATTCATAGGAGTCATACTCCATTGTTTTTTTTATCTCTTTTTTTTCCTTTGAATCAAATGCGCATATGTATAGACATATATATATATCCATTAGAATCAAAGGCAAAGGAAAACAAAGAAAAAACAAACAAAAAAACAACACCATTCCCTCTTTACTCCTGTTCATCTACATCAAACGGCATAAAACTTTCTTCACAGCCACAAGAGTACTTTTGATTTGGGTTTCGAAATGTAAACTTCTCCTCCACATTCCGCACAACGTAATCCATCTCTGTTCCAATCACGTAGAAGAGAGCATCACTGTCCACTACCACCTTCACACCCTCCTGCTCCACCACCACATCCTTCATTTTTGTCCCACTCGCCTTACTTGTAAGAGTACTGCCTTTCACTCCATTCATCATCATCATCGTAGTTTCTGTTTCTATCTCTGTTTCTGGATAGTGATAGTTCACGGTGTAACTGTATCCACTACAACCACGTCGTCTTACGCCTATACGAATCCCATCTGGCACTAATACCGTCTGCTGTTTTTCTTTTCCCTCTTTTTCCTTTTCCTTTTCTTGTTTTTGTTTCTCCGAGGCCTGTGCGAGGAGATATTTCACGCGGCGGAGGGCCTGCGGGGTCAAAGTGAAGGCGGCTTTGTGTCTAAACAGCAGCTGGCGGCGCTGCAGGGGTGAGAGACGGCGGGTTGGGACGGCACCGGCGTCCTCCGCACAGGAAGAGCGAGATCCGACAAAATTAACTTGTTTCCGCGTTTCACAATTACTATTACTATTAATGGTGTTACTATTATTACTATTAGTATTAGTGTTAGTATTAGTTTTATTAGTTTTATTAGTATTGCTATTATCACTACTAGTATTAGTGTTAGTATTAGTATTATTAGTTTTATTAGTAGTATTAGTGAAAGTGTGGGCCTGCTTGCGCAGAAGCTCTGGGTTACCGTTACCCTTGTGGACAGACTTATACGGCATGGGTCCACTTCCAGTGAAGTTCCCATTATTACTATTACTACTAGTATTAGCACTATTACTGTTATTATTCATACTGTTAGTACTATTAGCATTACTAGCGGTAGTAGTAGTAGTAGTAGTAGTAGTATTGTTATTGTTGTTAAGAGGTGTAGCTTTGTGTGACGATGCACATGTTTGATCTTGCAACACCCGCCAGCAGGAAAGCATGACGCCCCGTTGACGCAAAAAACTACGCATTTCTTTTTAATTGTCTCTCAGTTGTTGTTGTTGTTGTTGTTTTTATACAGGCGTTACTAATAATGTTTTATTTACCCTTCGTTCCTTTTTTTCCTTTCTTTTTTTCTTTTTTTTTTCTTGTGAAATGTGGGAAAATGAAAAGGGGGATTCCTTGTCAGTTGTTTCCTAATGATATTTTTTCCAAGACTTTTTTATTTCTTTCTTTCGATGGTTGTAGCTCTTTTTTTTTAATTTCGCTCTCCTTGTTAATATTAGTAGAGTGAAGTACCCCGTCAATCAGTAGTCGATGTTTAACGTAGAAAAGAATAGAAAAGAAAAGAGAAAAAAGTAGCGAAGAAAAGGAAAAAATATTCAAAGTGACGGTTTGGTAATAAATTTAAAAAAGTACCCTCTGGATCTTTAGCAAAAGATTAGAAAACAGCAAAAAAAAAAACAAATATATAACAACTAGGAAAGGAATCACTTGAAATAGATTTTAAACAGGAAATGCAAACCCTCACTTGTTCTCTCAATCCCTCTCTATTTTTTTTTTTCTTTCATCTTGCTCAACAGAGATAAATAAATCGAAAAGGAAAATAAATACGATAGAGAAAAATCCCTTTCCTTCTCTCTCTATTCGCAATATGTTAGGCGTACGTGCATCGATATATATACTCAAAAACAAACAATTAAGCGTATATATGTATGTATACAAATACTATATCAAAAAAGCAGCATTCTTTACTGCCATGAGTGTACCACCCAGTGCTACTTCTGACGCCAGTGAGGATGCCAAGTAGCGCACCTGAACACAACTCTGTTTAAACGCATCATCATCATCATTAGTATCATCATTATCATCAAGAACAATATCCATAAGGGCTCCTTCTCGAGCATTTGTTTGAGATTCCTGTCTTTTCTGTTTTTGCTGTTTTCCACTCCTTACAAAACCTCCTCCATTCCCTCCTGCAGTATTACGCCGTCCTCCACCAGCGCTGCTCTCCAGTACTCCAGCTAATTGGTGTATTTGTTGTGTCATGAAGTAGCGATTGGAGATGAGAGGATTTGTGCTAAATGTGAGTGCCCAATAGCGACACCAAAGACGATCTAATTGTGCCTCATCATTCTTACTGCGAACAAGTGTAATGGGGAGTTCATAATAGCGATAGGCATGCACGCCAAACTCTCTAATGCGTGCGGATGGTACTAAACCTCTATTACTATGACTACTATTACTATTCATATTCCTACTCCTACCAACTCTACCTACTGTTGTACTAGTAGTATTAGTAGTATTTGTATATCTTCCCTGTTGTTGTTGTTGTTTTCCCCGTAACTCCTCTGCATATGCCTCTGGAAATGTACGAAAAGCCTTCATATCTAATCTTCCCGTTGCAATCGTGCGAACAGGATCTACCACAATAGCGAGCCATGGGTCTTGTGCAGATTGACTTAACTGTTGTGTGTTTACATCCGTGCCGGAGAGAAAACAGGTATACCCCGGATGACTGTGATACCACCCAATACAACCCTCCACTTCTTCTTCATGTTCTTCATTTTTCGCGTCTTTTTGCCCTTGCCCTTGTTGTTTATATTTATATTTATATCCTTGTTGTTGATGAATACCGCCCCGTTGGTAGTATTCCAGAAAATCCAGCATATAGAGCTGGGAGGCGTCATTCATCGAACACTCGACCTCACTCGCATCCACCGGCAGTCCAAAGGCCCCCGTCACTGTCATCTCACCAGCCCGGAAGTGTCCTAATAATAATCCCATCACTTCAAACCAATTTTCACGGCGAGGTTCACGCACACTAGTTGATCGTAACGGTTTTGTCGTTTTTGTTGTTGTTGTTGTTGTTGTTGTTGTTGTTGGTGGTGGTGGTGGTGGTGGTGGTGAAAGTGTAGAAGAAAAAGGTACCGAATTAGTATTATTACTATTACTATTTGTAGTATTACTATTAGTATTAGTAGTAGTATTAGTAGTATTAGTAGAAGAAGAAGAGCATGAGTGGTGTGTGACGTTTGGGCCTCCACGTTTGGCGTGAATCATCATTTGCATTGCGGCGAGAACAGAAACTTTTACTTTATTGAAGTAATGCGGTGATGTTTTCCATGGTTGTCTTTTGTGTAATTCCCGCATTTCTTGTGTTTTTGGGAAAGAGAATGTGTCATCGGTTATCACGCAATTGTGCATTTCCCACTGTTGTCGTGAGGCAACATCTCTGTAGTCTTGAGAACCAGCCTTATTGTGTTGCTGCATCACTAATGGCTCTTCACTCTCTCTCTCTCTCTCTCTCTCTCTCTCTGGGCGTGTGTATATCCAATTATCTCTGTTTGTTTAGAGTTGGTGAATCTCTTTTTTTCTTTTTTTTTCTTTCGTATAGTGAGTATATGTGTTGACTTTTTTGTGACTTTTTCTTCGGTGTTGTTGTTTTTGTTGATTGTTAGTCAATACCGTGAAATAACAGCTATACGTGTGTGTGTGTATGTGTACCAAAAAGTCAGAAATAAAATAAAAAACAAGCAGTAGAATGATACAACACAATACCCCTCCAATGGTACAACACATCATCATATATATATATATATATATATGTACAACCATCACAGTGAAAGCAATCATATATATATATATATATATATATATATATATATATGTTTAGTTATATCTATTCTTTTTCTTCCTTTGTTTTTGCTTTTCTTTTTCTTTCTCCTTTTTTTTGACGAATCCTCCACTAAATATCTATATATATATATATATATATATATACAATGTAATGCAATTAATTAATGTATTTCTTTTTTTTTTCTTGATCACTTGCGCAGCCACATCTGCACAGGACAGTGATCACTCCCCATTACTTGCGGCATGGTAAAACAATCCACCACACGACTCGCCAATGAGGCGGAAACAACAAAGTAATCCAAACGCCATCCAAGACCTCGTGCTCTGCCGTTAATACGTGCAGACCAGAATGTATACACTGGAGCCGCACGTGGATATAATGCACGGAATGTATCTACGGCATTTGTAGTCCGCAGTGTTTCACGAAAAGAAGCCCGTTCTTCTGGTGTAAATCCACTGCACTTCTGCATAGTCTTGTATGTACCAGCAAAGTAACGATCATAGTCACGCTCCGCCACATTTAAATCACCAGTCCAAATAACACCCGCTAACGGTGACATCTCATTATCACTATTCGCTATTTTTGTTGATGTGGTACTTTTTAAGTTTGTAACGGGTCTGCAGCTGTCATTTAGTGCACATAAATGTTGTCGCACCCTCACATCAAAAGTCTGATAACGATACAGCAGACGTTCTAATTTCATCCCGCTATTGGGAATATATGTATTCACTAATGCCAGTGCAAAGCCATTATTCCCCTTATCACTATCCTTT
This sequence comes from Trypanosoma melophagium, assembly GCF_022059095.1. NCBI lineage: Eukaryota > Euglenozoa > Kinetoplastea > Trypanosomatida > Trypanosomatidae > Trypanosoma > Trypanosoma melophagium. The sequence goes on along the minus strand of NW_027125166.1, from coordinate 209,394 downwards.
CCATCGGTTCCAAAGTATGTGGTGAGCACGCGTCCCTCATCATCCCCATCTGTTTGCCCCACACCATGAACGGCGTTAAGTGTATGAAATCCCTTCACACTTCTTGTCTTCCACGTTGCGGCGACTGAGTCTTTAATGTATGTACGTGTGCCGGAGTATCCCTTTTTCGCACGGCAGGGATGATCCATAAAGTGATAACCCGGCGCCTCACCAATTGTGGCGTTTTGTGGATCATCGGGATTTAATTTTGTCTCTTGTAGACATAGGGCGTCTGGTTGTTCCACCTCTAGGAGTTTTTGTATGGCGAGATGGTCTTTTCGCAGTAATCCACGTAAACCAGCAACATTCCATGTGATGAATTTAAACATGTGTTCAGGGTGAAAGTCGGATTCCTGCGTTCGCCGCTGAAAGGGTTCCACCTGACTCCAAATACTCACTTCTGTCTTTTTCCCATCATCTTGTGGAGGCATAGTATCTATTCCTCCTACTGTTTTTGTTTTACTTGTTGTTGTTGTTGCTTTCGCATCTCTCTTTGCCTCAGCGGAGTGTGAGGATCGTGTGGGCGATGGTGTTTTACTTCTCACTGTACTTGTATTTATATTATTTCTATTTGTATTGTTTCTTCTTGGTGGTGTGGCGGGTGGTGACGGACTGCGAGGACGTTTCTCGCCTTTCCCTTCACTACTCATAGCCGTCGATAATAACTCCTTACCCGCGTCTGAGGACATGTGAATATTATTATTATTATTATTATTATTATTATTATTATTATTATTATTATTATTATTATTATTATTAGTAGTAGTAGTAGTAGTAGTAGTATTTTAATATTATTACTATTTATTGATTGATTGGTTGATTGATTTATGTATTTAATTATGGATTAGCATAAGGAATATACCAGAGAAAAGAGAAGAAGGAGAAAAAAAACGATAATGATAATAATACCAACACTCTCTATTTCACCACAGTAAACAGATTGAAATAAATAATTATTTACAAACTGTAATAGCATTTTCTTCAGAGGAGATACCGTCACTCTATCTTCCTCTCATTAGGCTCTCTGTCCCCAGTAGTTGGAATTATATTTTACGAGCCCCCCTTATCAAAAAAGGAAAAAAAAAGAACAATTTCACCTATCATTATGTTCCAATCTCTTTATACACTCACACACACATAGAAATAGAGAAAGAAACATGTACCCCATTATTCATACACCCCCAAAAAAAAAATTGTAATAATTCGTTTATCGTTGGGAATTTAAATACGACTGCAAGAAAAATTGTGTTTCCATTTCAGTTCAATCAATTTGCCTTGGTTGGATTGGATGAAACAAAATATATTTGTTCATCCCTTTCTTTATCGTAGACGCGATCATGTTGTTGTTTCATCCTATATATATATATATATATATATATAGCGTTTTTTTTTTTCTTCTTGATCCAGTTGAATTTAACGTTCTTACTCTGGTTAAAAAGCAATACATTAATCCGCTCAGTTGTTTTATTTTTTCCTCATTTTCTCCTTTATATATTTCATTCTTTAAAAGAAAAGAATTTATTGCCCAAACATGTGTTATTAATAATACCTTGGACGCTTATTTGGGTTATCAAAGCAATAGAACGAATTCCCCCGACCCTGTCCTTGCAATACACCGTCATATTTTTTTCGTTCTTTCCTTTTTTTCCACTCATTTAAAACCTGTAACGTATACGTCCAATAACATCAAATTCTTTTACTGTTTTTTTTTTTTGATTTTTCGGGGGAAATGGCAAAAAAAAGAAGAAAAGGCATTTACTGATGCTTTTTCGCTGGGTATAAATCCTTCACTTAAATGCTTTCCTCCATCCTCCTTTTTCTTATACGTTTATTATTTATAAAATGTCGTGTTGTCCTTTTCCTCTTGAATCAGTTGGATCTAACTTACCATGTAGAATTTAAAGTAATATAATGCTATTTTCTTTTCTTTTTTGCCCATGTTATTAATTGAATTTGTTGTTCTTGTTGGTCCTGTTGTTATCGTTGTTTCTCTTTAAATATTGGGTTATAATTATATTTCACCCATGCACGTGGGGATATATATATATATATATATATATATATATATATATTTCTTATTTGCATCAGTTGGCATTATCCACTTACGTTATTGACAAGAAAAAAAAAAGTATATACATCAACCCCCATCCGCTTATCATGTCTGACAAACAAACTCAAAAAAGAAAACGAAAAGAAAAAATTAAAAAAAACGAAAACATCCCATACCATCTCATATCACATATCTTACTCTCTTCCTATTACACAATAGGCTCTGTGGGAGTAGTGGCGCTTCCCTCTCCCTCTCCGCCTTCTCCAAGCTTCTCCTTCAAATTACCATCAGAGCCTGACATCGTTGTATTACCACCTGTTGTTGTTGTTGTTATGGGGTGTTTGTCTGACCGTGTGCGAAGTGCCTGCCACCGTCGACTCTCCACCCAACAGAGAAGCAGCGAGTAGACGGCGGCTGTAAGTAACACAACAGTGAGGAGAAACACAATCGCCGAGAACAGCCGCAGGCCGGCATCACTGGGCGCCACAACATTCACCGCATTCGTCACACACAAGAGTCCCAGGAGGGCACAGCCAAGAGTGTACATCACGGTAAGAAATACGGTTCGCATCATGTTTGTGAAGGCAATCACAATAGCGCCAGTGAAGAGAACGGTGGCCATGGCGATGTAAACAATATGGCATTTACTCGCAGGTGGTCGTATGGCCGCCATAACACCCACAATGCAAAGTACCGTTAATTGAAACACACACATATATCCATAGGCCCCCCGCACACCCATAAACATTGCTCCATACATCCGCTGCCGTGTGGATGGGCACCAGTACCCAGATGGATACAACCAGCGTACAAAGAACGGTTTATTGGCAAACGCATCATACGGTAAGAACTCCGCCTTACTGCGACGCACCACAAAATAACACACGCCAACCAAGAAAGTCACACTGTAAAGTGCACCAATTACGCCGACCACATAATGGTGCACTTCTGCCTCAGACGTTGCCAGTGTAAATGCACTCCCCACCGCAATACCAGGATGAAGTAGATAGGCCAAAAGGTACGTTATGCTTGGGAAGCGCATCGCCGACCATGCAGACTCCGTTCCAAGTTCACGTAAACGTCCGAATAAGGTTGCTAATGCATAGTGGGCACATCCAAATACCGCAATAATCAGCATATTACCCACAACCATCCACATGAAACCAAAACCAGCGAAAGGTGACAGGAAGTATTGTAGTATACTTAAACTCACCCGCTCATGCGCCGACGCACACGACATAGTTCTGAATACGCCAAGCATTTGTGCCTCCGCCACTGAAGCGAGTCCAGCAGCAGCACCAACAGCAACAGTAGACGCAGTTACACCAATGCCAGTAAAGAAGAAGAGCGCCTCTCGAAGTTCTTCTGGTGTGCTGGATGTAATCACAAACGACCCACGCACATCTCCCATACACCCGCCGTGTAGTGCACTCGGTCCATACTGAAGATGTATCATTTCATCCACCCCAACAAAGTAGTCGGCGTGACCAGGGATTGCCAATTCCAAAACACTCTCTGGACTGGATGCATTACGCTTCCATGTTGCATTGCGTAACAATGCTCCCCATGGACCTTGGTATCCATTTTGCTGCTCTGGAGATCCCAGTTCAAACTTCGCCTGTACGTTCTTCTCTGCATCGTTTGCCCATCGGAATGGAGGTGGAAGTTTCACCATAAGCCGTGTTACACCTTCAGAGGAGGTTGCTGCTTTTCCTCCATTACGAATATCATTTAGTGATAATTGACGACCCAATAAAGTTGTAATCTTTAATGCTGGACACGCCACCGTGCTGTTGCATCCCACCGGGCGTGGTACATGCACTGGCAAACAACTGTTTCCATATCCATTCTTCTTACATTCGCAACTGCAGGAAGACATAGAAGTTGTTCCACCAGCAAAGCACTTCACATCCGCATTGCATGTATCACATCCCTCAATGTGTGTACTTCCCACAATACCAGCAGACGCGTAATCTGCCGTTGATGTCAGTGTTCGCCCATTGTGTTTCGTGCACCCCACGACAAACTTCAGTCCAGTGCTCTGTGATGCGACGGCGCCGTCCATTATGGCAGAACTCGTACCAGTGTTTCCATGCATTGTGAGCGTGCTATGCATGAATTCGGCACCATTCGCTTCTGGTGGTAATGAGAGAAGTTTACCAGTGATTTTGTTTCCACGTAGTGCAAGCCATGAGCCAGAGAGAAATGATACCTTTCCATGCAATACCAACAACGCACCATTCCTCAGTGTCCCCGTACTGTCTCCAATAACAACGGCAGACGCGTCTGTGGAGATACCCTGCTCAAATACCAAACCACGTTCACCGTATACTTTGCTCTCTGATAAACGTAGCAAGGCTCCCGTAGATAGTGACGTTTTCGCATAAACATGTACAGCACAGTCACCACCCAGCTCCACCTTGTCCAACGCAATGCCACTGTTGGCGAGCTGCAGCAACGAACCTCCTGCAACCAATGCCTGTCCTCCCGTCACCATAGAAAGAAGAGCCACTTCACGAAACACCATCACAGATCGTTCAAGGTGCAGGTTCCATAGCAGTAATGCAGGGGCGTGTGGTTCCGCTGTCGTACCGGGAAGGTACACAAGCGGTGTTACCTCAGTGGTAATAAGCAGTGAATTCGTAATAGTAAGAACGGAATCCTCTGGGAATGTACCCGCCAGTGTAATAACACCGTTAAATGTCTCCACACCGCACACTGACAGATCCACCCGCTGGTTATCATCCAATGTCAACGTACGGCGTATTCCGGAGCCTCCCACAATGTACAGTACAGCACCGTTGCGCAGTGAGATATTCTGCAACAAAATCCGCAGACTTCCCTTTGCCATCCATGGCACATAGATAACCGTCTGCACCTCTTCCATCACCAGATCGCGTAGTATCACCTCACTCATTCCTCTCGTCACAACTACCATCGAGTCCACTGTTGCATTCTCGAGTAGAAACGATGACGATTGCGGGCTTGGGACAGGCGGCAGCGTGACGCCCTCTACAGGTGCACACACTTCACCATGACCGTTGTTACCGCAGGTGCACACACACTCACCATTCGCTTCAGTGCTTGACGTTGTGCCGAATGCGTAGCAGTATGCGCCCTTGTCGCACGTGTCACATCCAACAATTTCGATGGGCACGTCGCTGCCGAAGCCGGCCACGGTGTACTCGGCTGCCTTCGTTAGCTTATTCCCGCCAACTGTATTGCATGAGACTCTCACGTGACCATCATCGACAGTCAAGCTATTAGCAGACAACATCCGTGGGGAGAGTCCTTGGTTTCGTACAAAACTCAACGTGCTTCCACTTACCTTTATGGCGCCATCAGCATGGAGCATTTCCTTCTCACTGCTATCGTGTGTGTTCGCTTTCATCAGCAGCATTGACCCTTCCGTGAGAATTAGCGTTGAATCAAACATCAGAGCGTGGTCACTGAGAAGCACAAAGTTGTTCCGCACAAACTTCACAACAGACCCGACTACATTCATATTGTGACGCACAGACACTGCGTTCCCGCACAACAAGAAGTCGCTATCGATAAACGCAAACACCGAGCCATCACGGGCCGTCACTTCGCCTTCCAGTGACACACAGGACTGCAATGCCGCCTGCACCCACAATCGCTCCATGTACACCGCACTGCCAGATGACAGCTTAACGGCACCCTTCGCAAGTACACCAGCAACTCCAGGTATCGCCGATATCACCTGCGTGCGTGCAATCGTCAGCACAGTACCCGTCAGATCCAAATTGTACAGCACAAGAGACGCCGAGGCATCGTCAAGATTGTATTTCGCAGGGTAAGGGATCGGCTCTTCCGCGACCAGCATCGAGTCCACCATGGTGATGTGCGAGCCGGACGGAAACTTATTCGCCAGCATCACCCCGCCACTGCTGGAGCGGGCGACAAGTCCGCTGATCCACACCTCCGCACGCCGATCAGCAGGCGGCTCTGACTCCCATCCAAGAATGTACAGACTCGCACTGCCAGCCATTGTGCAGTTCACTAGTGTCACATTACGCACGTTGCCCGACATCGCCGTCAGGTCCACCAAGACATCCGCAGTGAAGTTTACTCCCACGTAGCAAATGGATGACTTCTTGAAACCAGCACGAACTTCCCACGATATGTTCATGTCACGCACACAAGGATCCTCATCCGGCAGCTTGGGAACAACAACAACAGGCAAGCAGCGATCACCGTGACCTCCGTCCCTGCATGCACAGGTACAGTTAGAAGCCAAAATAGATGAGCTAAGCATGGGGAAACAGGACGCCTCAAGAGTGCAAGATTTATCACCACATTCAAGATTATCCACTTTGGCACCTTCCAGACTCTCCTTGTATTCCACCAATTCCCCATCCAGGACGTTACAAGCGAAAACTAAGGACGAATCTCCCTCAAAATTGTGAGTACGGTATTTAATGAACTTGGCAATAGCAGGAGTACCTTTGCCATTTACAGGTGACACGCTATTTCCAGAGAGTACTATATGAGAGCCCTTCATATTGACTTCGGAACCAACGTGGAAAACAGTAGCTGACACGTTATAAGCGGCGTTCCTGTGCATTCGCAGCCATGCCGCCTCCATGTTTATACTCTCTTTAATGTTGAGGATGTAATTCACCATGAGGCCGTCATTGTTTTCAAGCAACAATGCAGAGTTTCCTGTAGTTTTAAGACCAGATAAAGAGACAAAGTGCTCCAAGACGCCTGATACACGACTCTTCTCGATTACAACAACCGAGTTATCTTTTACTTCGAGTGCTGCTTTAACTGGGTCATCACCCAAGACGTGGAGAGCCGCGTTGCCAAGATCCGTCACAGTAAACTTGTTTCCTACCATGGCGAACACTGAGTGCGACTGCACAGTCATACCACCAGCGCCCGCAAACACAACATTAGAACCTGTCCCAGAAATAATGAAAGAATTGTCTATGAGTTTGAAAGCAGAGTGGTCGCGAAGATTCAATTTATTTGTTGCAATACATGACCTCTGAACAGTAACTACATCCGATACTGCAATAATTCGCGTTACGTTAAAATGGTTCCCACTGGCGATGATATTGGTACGAGAAGGAAATGAACCAAAAGGACTTAGCAGACCCTCATGGAATGTGTTACCAGTGATGGCAATATTTGTTGATCTCGCTGGGTTTCCTGCATTTGAGTCTCCGTCATTGCCTCCTAGAAGGATAAGCGCAGCTCCACGTAACCATTTACACCCGTCAAACGTGATATTCACGCTGTCACCTGTCATCGCTCTGACATCCACTGTAAGCCGCATAAACGCCCCACTGAATGTCACATTGCGATAGCACAATGAGGAGAGTCCTTTCCCTAACGTCTGCGCCACTTCTGGGTATTCCACATCATTTATGCACTCACCAGCCACAGGCGGTGATGGCAGCGGTGGCAGCAGCAGTGGAACTGCCACACGCCCCGGAACGCACACATCACCCTGGCCGCCATCAGAGCATTTACATGAGCAGCCATTGGAGGAACCAGTAAGGGGAGTAAAGCAGTTGCCCTTGCCCAAGCAGCGATCACATTGCACCTCATCTGTCACACCATGGAAATTCAGGAGGTTCGTATCTTGCGCCAGATTCACACAACCCAAAAAGAATTTGTATCCATTTTCCGTACTCTTCAATAGCGGCTTTTTAAGAGTTGCAGTTGACTTACTATTTCCTATAAATGTCAACATACTGCTACTGTCAATGCTCACGCCAGCCTTGGGCACAATATGCAGTAGCTCCCCTGAGCTAATATCGTTGCCACGCCAGTCAATCCAGCTTGAATTATACAGATCCCAACCTTTGTACATGTACACACCTTGACCACTATTCAAGGCAACATTTTCTACCAAGCGGAAAACGCCGAGATTCCGGACCATTACCTCTTTACTGTGCATAATATAATTTCCAGAGACTATTTTGTTCTCAAGGAATGCCATAGCGGAGCGTTCATCAATATTGACTGGGCCATCCAGTTTTATCATATTGTTGAAACGTGAAAAGGTACAGTGCTGCACGTACAATGAACTTCCATCCAGAAGTGTTAGCGAGCCACCCGAAAGTATACCATCTCCGGAGCGTAGCGAATAACGGCTAGCCTCTTTGTGATAAGCACTCGCGTCGCTTACCAGGAGTATAGATGAGCCTGATAAAATTAGATCTTTCATTGCCACAACAGACCATGAGTTTGAAAAATCATCAGGTGTTTTTATCCAGGAAGTCTGTACTGAGTCAATCTCTCTGACAACGATGTCAGAACCCTTCGGTAGAGCGTTAGAAAAGGATACAACAGAGGAAAGTAATACAGTCCTTCTTATGTTAATCCATACTCCAGCAGAGTTAACTGCATCATGGCTACCCACAAAGTGTAGTGCAGCCCCACCACGGAATGTGCATCCAGAGAATGTAATATTTATGGGGTACTGCAAGGGCATTCGTCTAAACACAAACTTTGCCACTGCTTTCTCACCACTGAATGTAACGCCAATATAGCAGTGATGGGTCTTCTGCATGTTCAGTGATAGTTCCGTTAGTGTCTGGTTCTTAATACAGGTGGTATCCCTATCCACCGGCTCCGTCAGAGCGGGTATGACATTGATTTCAGGAATTTCATAAGGAAGACATGACGGACACTGTTTATTATCACCCCCAACACTGAGGCTGCATGAACATGAGCCACTCTTTGGCTCTCCATTTTTACCAGGCATGTGGCACTTCATTTCTTCACTGCAGGAACCACAATCAATATCTGTCACAGTCGATTTTGCAAACAGTTCGTTCAGCTTCACAACCCCTCCATTCCGCTTGTTACAAACACCCACAAGCTTTGCTGATGAATCAACAACGGTATGGGCAGTGTGAAACGCCGGTACAACTCCCCCCATATCATTCCCTGAGAAAATAATTGCAGTGCCTTCCTCAGAAAGACTGAGAGATCCAGAAAACTCTGCTTTCGCGTAATAAATAGAAGCACCTTCCACCTTGTTTAACATAACACGCACTGTTGATCCACCAGATAGCTTTAAACCACTTTCCCTATGAAACAAGGCAGTACCAGAGACACTCCCGTGCCCTTTTAGAGTGTTGCGTGCCAAAACAAATCGTCCAGAAGAATTCATAACGCTCTCTTGTGCCAACCAAACTCCATTCCCGGCAATCATCTCTGTGTCCACAACACTTAAGTAACCATCGTTTTTAATCTGAAGTGAATAAACATGAAGAGCAGCAGCTGAAGGGGACTGCGGTAATGCCGCTTCCAATCGAGAGTTCTGCACAATAAATCCACTTGCATCAAGAGTAAACCCTTGCTTGAAGTAGATAGCACTCTTTCTTGCAACAATGTTAGTACGAAGTACCAGAATCTTTGAACCTAAACCCAAGTTCGTGTTTTCCTCTATCACAAAAGCTTCAGCATCTGTGGTATCAATAGCAGAATCCACAAGTTGAATATGAGATTCTGGCCCAAACACTCCACCAATAACAAATTTACCATCCGTTATCGTGGATGTACTCATACTCAGATGTACCGCGTAATCCTTAACCCCAGTAAGTGATACACCTGACATTGTGCACCGTGCAAAGGTAATATTGACAGTCTTCCGTGTAGGTCTGAATGCGCTCAAATCAATGACAATAGGGGAGGTGAAATTTACACCGATAAAGCACATTCCCGATGCTCCTAACACAGGGGGAGCAATAGTACTTACACTGCCACCAGAAACACACGGAATATCAACTGCACCTGCCTCTCGTAATGGACGGGGGCCCAGACTCTCAGGTATAATAACTGGCAAACAGATATCACCGTGACCACCAGAAGCACATTTACACTTGCACTCACCTTCACCTTCCCTTGTTGCATCATCCCCAGCAGCAGAGAGTGTTTTGCCCTTAAAGCATTCAGTAGAAGCCGAACAGCCCCCACATTCCACAACTTGCACATTTGACGGTAAGTTAAGTCTCGTGTAGTCTGAAACAGGTCCCCCAAAGCGGTAGTTACAGACACCGTACACAGTTAGCCCTTCTTCAGATGGCCTTTGGTTGAACATGTCTCCTCCTCCATAATACCTCATACCAGAAGGTTTCAAAAATTTGTTGCGAATCACTGACCACACATTGTCGCCCTTAAATTCCACATTCTCCGCGTTAAAAACCTGCTGGCACTGGAATTCATTTTCACGCTGCAACAACCAATTGTTTCCATCCACCTGGAGTGCGTTCATATTAAAAATTGACTTGGGTACGCTCATTTTATTCCCTGTCATCTCCAGCACACTATCTCCTTTCAGCTCAATTTCCTCACACTCCCATGCATTACCAGCAGCATCAGACTTCATCCTCCACGAGCTATTGCGTATTGAGAACACTGACTGGCCCAAAATGCTCAGTTTGGAAGACATAAAATTCATGACATTACCAGCTGCATTTATCCCACAGTTATCCATATAGAAAGCACTCTTCTTTTGTAGTGAGAGGCCGTGTTCAACAAGGATTACAGCACAGGTGGATCCGCCACACATCATTGTTGTGCGCGTGAGAACAAAATTTGTCGAGACAAGGTTTACACTGTCCAACACAAGCACAGGACTGTACTTTGTGCCCTTGTTACCAGAACTCGTGATCACATATTTTGATTCATTAACTGTTGAACTTAGTGTGGAGTCTGCTAAAAGGACACTCGACCTTTCAGGCAATGAACCCTGTAGTACAATGGTACCTTCTGTAGATTTCATTTTTGTCACACCCAGAGAGACACGTGGCATCATAGCGGCGACACTCTTATCAAATCCTCGGATACGCAACTGTGCGCCCCCTGTCAGCATGCAGCGCTGCAGCGTTACATTAAGTGTTTTAGCGAGCGTGTTCATAGATCGCAAATCCACTGTCACGATGATCGGTCCGCTAAACACAACGGCCTCGAAACACACATTTGACAGTCCCTGTCCCACGACCATGGATTTTGTAACAGCAACACCCTTCATGCAGTCCTTTTCTGTGATGGCAGCCTTTGCGAGTGGCACATTCATCGGCAGACACGCCGGGCCCACACCGCCGGAGGAGCATTGACACGCGCAGTTTGACATAAATGACGTTAGCGGTGCGTAGCAACTCAACTCCGCCGCGCAACTCTCACACGACTCCACGTGCACCGCGGCGAGACCAGCATTATGGTATTCTGCAGCACTCTGCAGTAATTTGCCCCCGACGCGATTACACTGCGCCGTTATCTTTCCACACTTGACATGAGGCCCAGCTACGAGTGTGGCGCCAACAGCGGCACTGCGTGCAATGGCGACAACACCACCGTCAACTGTCACCTGTGCGAGGGACGCGATGGACGTTGTGCTGGCGTCTCCCGCTGCCATCACATTATTTAGATCCAACCATCCACCCGCAGCGAACACGCTCTTACTGCCGAAATCGAGTACAGGGCCGGAGACAACACGGCCGTCAACGAGGACGAGGCGCAGGATGGATTTGGTAAGGGTAAATTCATTTCCAAGAAAAACACCCTTGCCAGTACTGAGAATGGATGTGTTTGTTAGTGAAAACACAGAGTGTTCCTGTAGGCTGAGAACGGAAGAGGGTGAAACATACAGTGCGTGCCCATCACCTGGGCTCGATACCTCAAGCAAGACACCATCCAGTACCAACGCACTTTTAATCAATTTTACGTTTCCATCCATTTGCATTGCTGAGCCAGCATTGAGGGTTGTCCTTAAAACGGTATTCTCCAAACGCAACTCTCCCTTGGTAAGAGTGAGCGTATCCAATACAAGAGGTGGACGTCCTGTCGCGGGTGTTTTGCCTCTTTGTTCTCCTTCTCCTGCATTCTCATCACCATTTTTCACTGGAGTTGTTGCCATAATGGTCGAATCACGGATAGTGACCTTCGTATTAGGAGGCATATGGTGGGCGAATACCAGTGAACACAAATCTCCTGAAAGACGGTTTATGTCCACCTTCAGTTTCTTCTCTGTCGTATCCACCTCCTTGTCATATCCTCGCACTTGTATCTGTGATCCGCCTTGGCAGACACAGTTTTTGAGTTCAATGTGCAGATCGGTGGGAACCATCGCACTGATATCAAACACCAACTCCACGCCAGCTGTAATGTTAACCTCATCCAGCAGTACTTTGTCCACGGCTCGCCCAATGGTGATGGACTTATCCAGTGTAACACCCCGAAGTCGAAATGGAATGGCATCGGCAGTGGGAATAAAAACGGAAACAACAGCGAGTACAAGCATAAGTACGGTGAACCGTGTCAAACTCATAGACCATGGGAATAATCCACTGGGGGAACGATCAAACAGAATCCGACTCGTATTTGGCATTATATATGTATATATCTAATCCCAGATACACAACTGTCACTTATCTTTCACCTATGTTTTTTTTTTCTGTCTTTTTTTTTCGTTTTAAGTAGTTTATTTTCCTTTTTTATTTTTATCTCTTCGTTCCTTTGCCTATGAAATTCTCGTTTTTTTTTTTTTCGCTGATGTTTCGCTTGCTTTTTTTCTTTATTACTTTCGCAGAAGTATGAAAAATTTATTTTTCGTACACACGCAATTTAAAAAAAGAAAAGAAACGTTCAATAATGATTCAAGTTGTTCTTCGTAGTTGTCTTTATTCTTCTTATGTATAGCTTAGCGTCGCTTTCTTCTTGTCTTTCACAAACTTTCGTAGCAAGATTAAAATGAGCAAGATATGTTTTCTAAGATCTCAGTAATAACCTTCTTTCGTAGTGTGGCACATAAAAAAGGAAAAGAAAAAAGAAAAGAAAAAGAACATGTATCACAGAGCAAATTTTTAACATCAGCAACAACAACAACAAAAAAAACAAGAAACAAACGCAGAAAGAATCCAAAAAATAATAAATAATAATAACCCTTCCTTCCTATTAATATATCGAAACTAATTCCGAGAAAATGAGACGAATTGGAGCAAATAAGTTGTAATACAAACATATACCAAGATAAAGAAACATAGACAATATAATACCGATGCACAGATATATATATATATATATTGGTCTCTATGTCGACGTGAATATACACACATGTACACGTGATCAGAGTTTTGAATCACAAAGCAACGATTTTTTCCTTGTACCAGTACCCTTTCAACTAAATAAAAATTTTTGCTTTTGTTTGTTTTGCCTTTCATTTCTCCTTTTCTTTTCTGTTTGTTATGTCATGCCGCAAAACAACTTCAGAAAAAAAAAGCAAGAAAAGAAAAGGGAAAGTAAAAATAAAGGGGGTGGGTGGGTGGCATTGATTAATTATGACAGCCCTGTTGTGTCATCTGATAACTCAGGACAATCCTTTGTCTCTTCAACTAATAAATTGGTAATAATCTCCGTGAGTTCCTCACGCACGGTGTTAGCTCTTGGACGTTTAGCAGGATCATAAGATAACAGTCCCGCCGTAAGTTGTGCCAACGCCTGAGAGTAGCCTCTTGACATAATATTATTCATCACACACTCCGCCATGCGGATCATCTTCTTTGGATGGCCATTCTCCGCACGCCTCATATCCATATCCATATCCTTCTCATACTCCCCCCACACACTGTCGTTAAGTAGACCCTCCTCTTTGGTGTTTGGATTGTACATCATGGGAAAGTCTGGAAGAACGGCGAGGACGTAAATAAGAAGCCCCAACGCCCATATATCCGACGCCGGTGTGAGTTCGTGACGATGCCTTGTCTCTGGTGCCATCCACGCGGTTGTGCCAATGCCAACATGTGCGGCGGCCCCACGGTGTCTGGCGATCTCCTCACATGTTTCCAAGTCTGTGAGTACAACACTGCGGCCGCCCTTGTCGAGGAGTAAATTCTCCACTTTGAGATCACCGTGGGCGAGGGGCGGATTACGTTCGTGCAGAACGGCGAGAGCGGCGGCGGCCTGAAGGGCAATCGTTGCAATACGACGTTCTCGCAGTTGACTACCAACGGGAGTACGGCGGATAAGTCCAGCAAGATCACCCTCACGGTGTAACGGCATGACCACCTCCACAACGCCATCACTCTCACTATTATTATTATTATTATTATTATTATTATTATTATTATTATTATTATTATTATTATTATTATTATTATTATTATTATTATTATTATTATTATTATTATTATTATTAGTATTAGTATTAGTAAAGGTTTCTGTGGTGGAGGCAGTTTGTGGATTGCGGATAAGGCGTACGGCGATGTATTCAATAATGTGTTCATGCCGTATTGCCATACATCGCACCGCACGGTGGTAGAGTGCGACGGCATCGCGGCTATGCATACACTTCACCGCAAACAATGGACCCTCATTCGCCTCTCTATTACTATTATTATTATTATTATTATTATTATTATTATTATTATTATTATTATTATTATTATTATTATTATTATTATTATTATTATTATTATTATTATTATTATTATTATTATTATTATTATTATTATTATTATTATTATTATTATTATTATTATTATTATTATTATTATTAGTACTATTATTATTCCCCCCTTCCCCACCACCACTATTACCACCACTCGTAATAGGATTCCCATCACTAGTATAATGGCTACTGTGTTTGTTACTATGACTATCATGATTGTGGAGACGGCAGAGATAAACATCACCCTGCGCACCACTGCCAATCTTACGTACCCGTTCTAATCGTTGCAGTACACCCGTATCCCCACACGCCGTTCCCCAGACTGGATGATCAATGAATGTTCCACCCACCGCCACTCGCCCAAGTCCCTTCACATGCTGTTCAAGATGCGGCATCACTTCATCCTTTGGCACCACATGTGCACAATGTAAACACCTAAGGGCGTGAATACACGTGGCGGAGGCAATAGCAGAGATTGGCACACGACTAGCGTACAAATCCCCACGTTCATGCCAAATGATCTCTGTATCATCATCAGAGTAACCGAGAACAGTTCCATATGCACTCACGTACTGTAGTGGTATTGATCCTGTTCCTGTTCCCGTACTTAGTTTTGGTACACTAAAGACAATGTGCAGGAAACGCGCTCGCCGTTCGGCGAGTACGGCGATTGGTTCTTCATTACGGCTAAAATACACAAGGCGTCTTCCTGTTTTTTCATTAATAGGCTCTGTAGCTGCAGGGAGTGGAACCCCTACAGACTCAAGCAAGTCATTTTCAGCGTTATTTATACTGATTCCCTTGTCATACTCATTATTACTAATATTATTGTAACCCCTATCACCCTCGACATTGGTGTATATGCCCTTCTCATTACCGCTATTGTCATTGATATTACTGTTGCTGTTTTCTGTTGTAATTGTATGGCCTTGATCACCTGCAGAGCGCATGCGTTGGTGAAGACGCGTCACATATTCTCTAGCTCCCAGAGCCTCAAGAGGGAGCGCCACATCTCCTAATGAATCAACAGGTCGAAGCTGCATATTGCATGTCCTCTTAAAGTGTAGTCCTTTCCTTTTTTTTCTTGTTGCCTTGTTTGGTTTTTTATTTATCTCTCCGCCTTTATATACTATCACCTGACGTATAGCCGAGAAGCAAAATAAAAATACAAAAACGAGACCAGGAGAACAGGAGAACTCTCCTTTTCTTTTTCTCTTTCTTATTATTTTTCAAGTTTGGTTTCCTCTTTTTTTTTTCTTTTCTCTACGCTCCACGGTATATATATATATATATTATTTATTTATTTATTTATTTATTTATTTATTTAATTTTATTTATTCTCTTTTCTCTCCTTTCTTCTTGTTTAATATTATATTACTGAGTTCACCGATTCTCCTTCACTCATAACGAGGAGGAGGAGGAAGAAGGAGTGTGAAAATAGATGTTGCGAAGCGAACAGTGAAAGAGCACAAGAGAAACAAAAAAGAAGGAAAAAATGAAAATGAAAAAGTAATCATCATCAGTAATAAGAATAACAATAATAATAACAATATTCAAGTAAGTAATAAATACGTAAAAAAGAAAATAAATAAATAAAACACAGTAGGAAAGAACAGAAGAAAATAAAAAAAAGAGAATCATCACCATTATCATAATAGTTATTAATAAAGACGAAAAAAATGATAGAGATATGTGTATTAATCGGTGAGCATGTAACACTTTTCTAGATAAAGAAACAACAACCAAAATAACAAGAAAAAAATCTGATTATATGTATAGTAATGTGGTTGTTTCAATGTCAATATATATATATATATATATATATATAATATATATATTATTCTTCGCTATAGAGGTCCTTCTTTGTGAGGGTGTAGTACTTCTTCCTCTTTGTATTACGTGGCTGCTTCCTCTTACTCTTCTCACTACTCTCCCTTGTCACCTTCTTGCGTTTTGTTGTTCTCTTTCCTCCTGCTGCAGTTCCCTCTTCTTCTTCATCATAATCACCATCATTATCATTATCATTATCCCCATATGAATATCCAGACTTCATCTGAGATCGCTTCTCCTTCCTCTTCAATGCCCGCACTTTACGTCGTTCCTCCATAACGGCGTGTCGTAATTCCTCCACATCCTTCACTTCCCGTTCCACACGCCGCCGCATTTCTCCGCGTGTTAACTCGCGATAAGCCGAAGGATCTGCGGCCTGCCGTAAAGCCATTTCACTTTCTGTGAACATCACACGTACAGGCCGTACGGTGTTTCGTCCCACCGCGTATCGTTTACAGCACTCGGCCAGTGCGAAGAGAATGGCATTTGTTTCCGCTGCCGCTGCTGCCTTTTCATGCATCTCGGTATTTATACTTTCATTATCT
>NW_027125166.1:0-187500 GCF_022059095.1 Trypanosoma melophagium | reverse complement strand
CGTTTTCTCTATACTACTTCTCCCCCGAATTTCAATTTTTTTTTCTTCTATTTCCCCTTTTTCCTTTCATATATATATATATTAGTTTCTCTCAGGGAGTGTTTACGTTTTTCTCCCGCAGATCATCATTTACACAAAAGAAAAATTGAAAGAAAATTAAAAGGAAAAAAGATGCACAACTCTCCATTCATCGCCCAGTAGCACTTTTCTTCCCAAAGTCACATCAACACCATAATAATATCCGCAATATAAATAGAAATATATATTTAGAATAAAGAGATAGACACATAGAGAAAAGGTATGTTTTTTTTTTTTTTTTTGTGTGTGTAGTTAATTGGAATTATGTTCTCCCTATTCCTTTATCAAAACTAGAAAGACAAATAATAATAATAATAATAATAATAATAATGACAATAATAATAACAAAGAAAAGAAGAAGGACAAAAGGGAAAAAAAAACGGGGCATTTGGGGAATTATTAATGGAGTAAATGATCGAATTACTCATAAATTGAGTGTGTTTATGGGACCACTTCTCATGGAGAGAAAAAAAAAACATTTTTATTTATTCTCTGGCCAGAAATATAAGAATACATTTCAGAAATAGAAAAATGGAATCAATTATGACTGTGAAACAAAAACATTGAAGGTTATATATATATATATATATATATATATATATTCATCCCCTTCTCTTATTCACACTGTTCCTATTGCGGGTATTTCCACTCAAGCATCTCATCAGCAGCAGCATTCGTTTCTCCAAATATAAATATAAATATAAATATAAAAAAAAACATTTCCCCATAAGTAAAAACCCCTTCTCTCTATTTCTTTCTCTCTGTGTTTTTCTTTTTTTGTTTCTTTGTTTGTTTGCAGTCATGCAGCCACGAGAAAAAAAAAGACCATTACAGGAGCAAGCAAAGATTATAATATAATTAAAAGTAAAATAAATGAAGAAAAAAAAACAGGGTAAAAAAACAAAGGAATGATACACTTTTCTATTATATCATTGGGTACTATGCAGAAGTATAGTCCTTATATAAATGTAAGAATACTCTCTGCTTCTGAATATATATATATATATAATATCTATCTACCTCTCTTTATTTTTCTTTTTTTATATTTGTCTCTGTTTCTCCATCTGTTTATATGCATGTTACTATCATTATTATTAACGAATTTTGAGCTTTTTTTTTTTTTGCGCGAATTGTTTTTTTTTTTCCTTTTTTCTCTGGTAATTGCTTAAGCTCGGTGAACACATACAGACATACGTATGTGTAAATAATAATGCTAATAACAACAAAAAGATGGAAATCCAAGGAAAGTGAAATGTAATTATTTTTTATTACTTTTATTTTTTCTTCGTTTTTTTTTTCCGGCTCATTACACATTCCATTACCTTCTTTCTTTCCTCTTCTCTTTTCATTCTCAAAGGGTTATATATATATTCTTTGAACAGAGGGAGAGATAATATAATACTATATATATATATATATATATATATATATATATATATATATATATATATATATATACTGACTTCTAATAATTATTCTCCTCCAAACAGCCCAACCATCGTACTAACACAATTGAAAAAAATGAATAATAACTAAAAAAAGCTGTAAAAAAAAAGAAAATAAAGAAGAAAGAAAAATAAAAAAAAACATATATATATATATATATATATATATATATATATATATATACTATCCAAGTTGTCCATTAATAACGGAACATCATCGCCATCCATCCATTCCCCGTTCGCCCGTACACATAAAAGAGAAAAAAAACAGGCAAACAAATAAAAAAAGAAGAAAAAGAAAATGAGTACGTGCAAAACACGTGAAAAAAAAGGGCGAACGCAAACATAATAATAAATAAAAAGAAAAAAGGGGGAAAAAAAGGAAGAAATGGGGGCGGAGAATACCGGGGAGAAAAAAAATCGAAAACCAGTAGAAGTCTGATGAAAAGGAAGAAGAAGGGAAAAAAAAAGAAGCAATGCGTAAAAAACAATAAAAATGCATCGCAACAAGAACCATGGAAAAGAAGAAAGATAATAATAATAATAATAATAATAATAATAATAATAAATCCAACACATTACATTTTCCCTCTCTCCTTTTTCTTCAAACTTGACGTTTTCCTGCTTCTGTATCGAGATCACTCTTCTGTGTGAATCCCATTTGTGTTGTTTTATTTTATTTTGTCGTTTTTTTCTTTCTTCTTTCTTTGGGAGGGAAAAAAAGTCCCTCTGTTCTTATTATGATTTATTGTTCTTTATTGTTGATTTTCTTCTTCCTTTGTTTCTTTCTTTCCGATTTCTTGTTTTTTTTTTATTTCTTTTTCCTTTTTTTTTTCTCCCCTCCACTTCTCCTTTGCTTCTCTGCGACACTGTTGTTATTGATAGTGCTATCATCGCACACAATCATCGCTCTCTCTCTCTCTCTCTCTCTCTCTCTCTCTCTCTCACACAGTCACTAAGTAAGTAAGTTATAGAACAATAAAGAAGAAATAGAATAGAAGAGAAAAAAACAAAGGAAAAGAAGAAAACGAAGAAGAGAAGCGAGACACATAATGACAGAAGAACACAAGTTATACTCCAACACTAATAACCATGTCTATATCTATATAGATATAGATAGATAGATAGATAGATATAGATATATAGATAGATATCCTTCTGTCTCTCAGTCTCACTTTCTCTCTCTCTCTCTCCTTCCTTCTTCTCACCCCACAAATACACACTCACACACATACAAACATACCCATTATATCATTACCATTTTCTTTCCATTTCTCCCTCTTTATCACTTTCTTTCTCTTTCTTTCTCTCTCTCTCTCTTAGAGGTTGATGACAATGCTGTATGTGCCAATCCCCATAATCAGCACCCCCAGCAGCAAGTAGAGATAACAGCGGAACCGCAGCCACGAACACACCGGCCCCGCTGTGAAGATCTTTATCCAATACGCCAACGTCACGCGGTCCTCGTCGGGATTCTTCACGGCGTAAAAGACCTGCAGATTTAATAACGCCGGCAGAATTAACACCATCACTGTGGCGGGAAGGGCACCAATGAAGCTGACCACAATATTCACCGTATCCGCCCCAATGCCCATAGCGAGACCCGTGATGGCGGCGTTCAGGGCGAGGCGAATGAGAATTCCTTTTACGGAGCGGGAGCGGCAGCCTACGAGTTGATCAATGAGTTGAATGGCCGATTGGAATTGGACGGGGTGGGTGCAAATTAAGTTAATAATAAAGGCAATGCGAATGGCAATAGAGAGACCATCATCTGGCATTCCATCAATGAGAGAGTTGGTGAGGTGATCGCCATAGGCAAGATAACCCACAATACCGTACAGGAGATAAAAAGCCACAACGCAAATGAGAACCATTCCAAACATGGGTTTAAACTTATTCTTCTGATTACACCCGGCGTGTACGGGGAGGAGAATAGCAATTCCCTCCAACACCATCATGTTATTTGCCAGATTGTTAAACCAGCCAATGGGGATATTTACACCAGTGACATTTGTGGAGGGATTAATCCCACCCCTTGTGTGAATCTCAATAATAGACCGCGCCAGTGTTGTAACAAGTGCAAATGTCACTGCCACTGTGGCGAAGATAGACGCAATGGCGAGTAGTGACAAATTATCAGAGAAACATGTAATAGGAAACACAATCACAAATGTTATTAACATCCACACATAGGATGATCCACTGAAGGCGGGAACCATGGCATCCATCATTCCCGCCACGAATTGCACATACATTAAACAAAAACCAAACTGTGTAAGAATAAGTGCTACAAATAATACCCACTGAAGCGGATGACCAAAAACAAATCCACATATTTTGCTGTAAGTATCCACACGAGGTCGATTAATCATCAATTTGGCATTTAATAACATAATAGAGGCATCAATAACACATGCACCAATGAAAACACCCAGCACAACGCCCATAACATAACCTGAATCTTTGTAAAATGTTGGTAATAAAAACACACCTGTTCCTACATTGGCCTTAAAAATATGGAAAGCAGATTTATAAATATTTGTATTTTCCCGAATATAACCTGCCTTAGTGTGGGCACTCCCAACTTCACTAACTTCGGATTGATGGGACACATCACTTAAATCCCCCTCACCATCACTATTTCCATCAGCGAGTGAAATATTTCTCTTTTCCTCATCGTCGACGGAAACGGCAGAAGAAGCCGGACTTCCAAGTTCGCGATCGAACTCGTCCACTTCCCCTGCCAATGGTTCTTCTTTGTCGAATTGCGTTGTCATTTTGTTTTTTTTTATTTAATTGGATTCTTCTTTGCGTGTATCCGCTTCTGTGAGCGTATATTTCTGCAAAGTTACTTCTTTTTTTTTTTCTTTGTTGCCTTTTTCTTTCTTTCTTCTTGGGTTTGGTATACTGATTACTGTTATTTTAGAAGAAAAATAAAACAAAAAGGTTGTGGAAGAGATTTTTTTTCCAAGTTTAGTGGGAACATGTTTAAAGAGGCAGAAGCAATAAATAAATATATTGGCAATTGTAGTAATATTCATTACCATTATTAAGTGCTGAGAGATGTTGTGACATATTACATTTAGTCTGTGTTTCTTGTTCAGTGGAGAATTAACCGTTTTTTATTTTTTTCCCCCCTTTTACTCCCCTCTTGTATACATACAATCATATATCCAATGTAATTATTTACTTATATATATATACAAGAGATAAAGGAAAAACAAAATAAAAACCGGTTGTTTCTATACAGACATCGAACACATTTCCATGTGTGCCTTGTGGTTTGAAGATGAGGGAAGGACTGAGTATTCTGGAGAAATCATTTAGTAGTTAAACTGTGGCTGTTATAGTGGTGTCATTAGTGGTGGGGGCATTTCTAAGAAAGAAGAGGCAAGAACAAAAAAAAAACAAAGTAATTTAATGGATTAATAAAGGAACAAAAGAAAGAGAAACGAGGAACTATATATACATAATCATTAACATAGACTATACGGTTAAGTAAGGTAAACAAGTAGAGACATGTATTGTATTGTTTTCTTGTTATTGTTATTGTTGTTGCTGTTGTTACTTCTCCTTTTTGGGGGGGATACGGCTTTACCACACAGTTCGCAGTGATGCACGTATCCTTAAAGGGAGAATAATACAATAAGAACATATTAGACTAATGACTAATGTACATGACATTCTAAATATATCGCATAAAAGACACAGGAAAGACTGAAACAAATAAACATATTATACATCTATATATATATATATATATATATATAGAGAGAGAGAGAGAGAGAAATAGAAAAAAAAAAAATAATAATAATAATCCTACTGAAGTTGTTCCAGTTTCAGTTCCAGCTCTTCTTATTCTTGCTCTAATGCACTCTTCTTCCTTTCTGTTTCTGTTTCTACCGCTGTGGTTGCCTTTTCATCTTCTAACAGGAGTGGTTCCTCATGTGAGTAGCCCTCTGGTGATAAGTGGTGCTGAGAGGCCCAAATGGCAAATCCCATAAAGTGCATGACCTTCTCATCTCTACATCTGCGGCTAATAGCGGCAAACTCCACCGCCGCATCATTCACCCGCACACCCCACGACTTTAATAACGGCTTTGAAGCCGCAAACGCCTCTGCAGAGATTGCCTTTTGCAAACCGTGATTCTCCGGCACCTCACAGAGTGTATCAAACATATAGTACAACTGAAAGTATGTGTATAGATACCAGAGGAAAGCACGGAACTCGGCGGCTGTGATGAAGTGTTCATTACTCCTTGTGAGATAAATCACATCCTGTTGCTCAAATTTCACTTCCTTTGTGGCAAAGAAGGCACGGAAGAGAATTGGATCCATCTCCTCGCGGAACTCCTGTAGTGCGAGAACTTCTATCATACCACGGTGTAAATCGAATAGAGTGAGATAGCGTTGTTTATGAATATCAATGCGTGTAAACAGTTCTTTACGTTTCACTCGTTGCTCCTGTGATTCACCAGTGGGAAGTCGCTGTCGCAGACGACCCCATATAGATTGCAATGATGGCCCTTCTCTTCCTTGATGTTGTAATACTTCGTCGGTATGTGTTTCCATGTACTGTGAGAGTGCGGCGGCCACACTAGCACGAGCCACAACTATTGCGAGATGTGATGTGGTCCAGTTATTGCTATTGTCTTGTTGAATCGAATTTACAATTTCTGCAGCGTCCACACCTGTGTCTTCCACAAGTGTGTGAAGTGCCGCATGCATTTGGGTGTCTTTCCAGGAAAGAGAACACGACGATGTCATTGAGAGTCCACCTTTTTGCTTCCCATTATTATTATTATTATTATTATTATTATTATTATTATTATTATTATTATTAGCCTCTTTTTCTGTCTCTCTATTTGTTGTTTCTGTCGGCAACCGTGCGGCCTCCTGCAGTACATGTTCCCCACGCAGCAGCACATCCAAGTAGGTATAGATAAACCGCAGCACAAAGCGAAGATCAGTACGGTGTAATTCACTTCCCTGCAAATCCGGCCGCTGCAGTATCTTATTTGTCTCCCACACCGCAAATACCACAAAGGTGTCGCCCAACTCTGGTGGCCACACACGCCACAAGCTGTATTCTCTGCGGAGTGCAAGTCTGAGGAGAGGAGTGGGAATATAATCATCTGCGGCGGCGAGGGAATGGGCGAGTGTGCGGCGTATGGCAGTGTGTTTGGGTGTATTGTGAATAGGCAGCCGATCGCGAATGACCGTTAACCAAATGTGCAATCGTGTCTCAAGTGAAGTCCGGCAGGATTCACGCATCGCAAACCACTCAGCTAATACACGTACACGCACACGTCTTTCATTCTTATCAGGATTCTCATTAGGACTCTCAAAGGAATCTTCATTTTTCTTTTGATCGGTATTCTCATTGGCATTTTCAGATGAATCTTCATTCTTCTTCTTATCAGGACTCTCATTGGTGTTTTCATTCTCTCTAGTACTAGTTGCAGCAGGAAGGATGTGATGCGGGGTTATGAGCTCCGATTCTTCCATAAAGTGATACGTAATTGCCTCATCCATTACAATACCGGCCTCATGCAATAACCAATGCTGCAATTCCGGCCATGCGAGTGTAGTCTCTCCATTACGAAAATCACTATCATATGGTACAGCTAACGATAACAAAGCCCGCGTGTATCCCATTAAGTATCGCAGGAATGGAGGAACATCATCTTCTTCAGAGAGAGACAACGGTGTACTCCCTCCCACCGCCCGCACCGCCTTACAACACACCGCTTGAAACTCTGTTATGGGCATTATATAGGATAACTCAGAGGCGTATTGCTGATAAAGTGTCTCAAATGGAATATAACGTATTCTTCTTTCAGTATTCATTCCTTTTTCTTTTTCTTCTGCTTCTTCTTCTTCTGTTGTCACACGTACCTCACGTGTGCCTCCATTAGTGAGCATGTTAAGGAACTCTCCACGTCGTGTATCCTCATCGCGTAGAGGCCACAGTTCCTGTAAACGCCGCCAAGCGTCTCGTCTCCACTTCATCATTTGATCATCTACATAGCGATTCCCTATGTATTGCAACAGAGATGCGGGTGTGTTGCATAAACCAATCTTTTCATTTACATCCTTCTCGGATATATCCCGTGTATAACCTTCTTCTGTTAGAGATGATACTCCCAACACTTTATCTGTCTCATGCAGTACATGCAAGCGAATGGGCAACGGCAGAGGTGTAGCCGCCTCCCATGTTGTATAGTCAGAGATTGTTAAAATAGTACCATCGTCCTTTGCGGCTGTATGCTCTAATGTCTGTACAGCCACAAAGGTACCATAAATACCATGTAGTAAACGTAACAAGAGAACATCGGTTGAAGCCCAATTTCCTTCTATTGTATCGGATGGTATTTCTTCCGTATTGTCATTCGCAGTAGCTGCTGCATGTCTTTCCAACTCCAGTCTCCATTGCTCACGTGCACAAGTAAGTGCAAGCTCTTGCGCATTACAATATTGTGATAAATTTACCTCCGTACTTAAAGCCTCAAATGTTCTTTCTGCTGCACTCACATCTCCCCATCCATTAGAAGTGAGAAGGGCAAAGAGAGATCTTCGCCTTTTATCATCATCTAACCCTAGAGCATGAGCTAGTTCAAAAATGTTTTTTACAGTTGGTTTGCCTTGTCGGCGAAAAATTCGTGCTATCCATGCATCTGCGAAATTCAAGAAAGGAACTCGATGCACCCCGTCTTTCTTTTCAGTTGCAAAAGAAGAAAAAATTTTTGAAATGAAATTATCGCCATAATCATCATCATCGTCATTACTATCACCATCATTCTTTTTATTGCCGTTGATGTTCTTTTTTAACTCTTGCAATACACGGGAGAGCATTTCCCTTTCCAAGTCGGGAGCTGGTTCCCCATAGATACGTTCCATATCAGAGTTTGCACTACTACACATCATCACATGATAATAAAGGTCTAAAGCATCTGCGTACGCTTCAAGAAATTGAGCAAAAACAGACAATTCGATTATACATAAAGCGTTATCGCTATGCATTTCCTGAATAGTCAGACGAAATGCCACTTCTACAAGTTCATCATGAACAGAACGTGTTTGAAAGAGTTTTTCCATCCCAAAGAGGTTGTAACATCCATCCTTGGCATCAACCTCAGAGAGTTTTCTCGTACCATGGGTCATGGCAACAAACAGTTTCTCTAAAAGTGCGGTATCATTTAATATATTTCTTAACTCCTGTTGTTTCCTTTGAAATATATTATCCCATGAACCCTCTTCCACTGAAATTGATCCACTCGTTTTCACCGTTACTGTTGTCGCCTCGACCTTTGGTGGAATATCCTCCTCATTACAAAATGTTCTGATATGTCGCAGTACAACCCAACGTACAATAGTCACTAATGGTAGAGAAGATGTTGAGATTTCCTCTGCATCACTATAACCATCATTTCCTCCCCCTCCTCCTCTTGTTGTTGTATCTCTCTTTAGTGGATGACGTTGGGACCACTGTAATACCTGCCTCATAACAGCAGCCGAAGTAGCCGATGAAGGAGGATGAAGTGCAGAACCAGGACCCTTCTCTGATGAAAAGGCATGGGCAAACTGCGACTTGAGAACTGTCAAACACTTTTCAAGCTGTTTCTGTGTTATAAGAATCTTTTCCCAACTTCCTCCTTTCAGTAGGTTTGCCTTTTCGAATACCTCCATTACATGATAGAACTCGCACATGTATAGAAGCCACATTCGATAATCGCATCGTCGCAACGCAACGGTGTCCTCTGTGGAAATTTCATTCGCAAGATGAGCAATATCCTCCAGTGCGTCAACTATAAGAACCCCATTATATGCATGAATACGTGTTAATTGCCAATTATCCCTATCATACACTCGTAACTGTTCCACGGCTACACATATATCCCTCCCATTCCCATTACCATTCGCAACACCACCAGCACCACCACTAGTACTAGTACTATTCATACCTCCCTTCTTACTCTCAGTTCCTGATGCGATTCGTTCAAACTCCCGTGTTCGTCGTTTGTAGGCGCTGGCATCCATCTTCTGTGTTGGCTCCACCCGCAGTCTTTGCAGCATTTCCATGTAGATGTCCCCGCAGACATGCTTAGAGCTGCAACACCCCATGGCCAGTCACTCAACCGCAACTCCACTATTTAAAAATAATAAATAAAGAAAAATAAAAGCATGCGAAAAAAAAGAGATTATAGAAAGGGAGAACAGTTACTCGGAAATAGAATGGGAATGGCAACGCACTACAAATAAGAAAAGAATTCCCACCAATAGGATCATTATTAGTAGTGCATCAAGAATTACATAGATCACCATTATTAATTTCCAGAACCAAAAATACTTGAAGCTATTTCCTTCACAAATACCAATAATGTTGTTCATCCAATCATCTTCCTTTATTTCATAATTTCTTACACAAATCAAGAAAAATAAAAACAAGTAGTAGAGAAATCCACCAAATTCCTATAATCCTTACATAATAGTTTTTTTAACAATCTCAAAACCCTAACAACCAGTGCCAAGCAGATGCAAAAAAAAAGCCCAAAGCACCCTCTCGCAAAGTTCCAACACACAATAACGGAACTGTGAGAATGGAGAGACACATTAAAACGCAATAAAATGTGTGCCCAAATAAAAAGACTAGCAATACCAGAAAAAAAACACACGAGAGCTCCCTAATCAATAATACTAATAATAATAGTAATAATAAACACAACCGCAACACAAAACACGACTCAACATATCCCACACCTTACAGTTCATAAGTTTTCTTCTTCAAAATAAATTAGGCCCCGAAGGCTGTGAAAGCAAAAAAAAATTAAAAAAAAACACAAAGGGGGAAAAAAAACATCTACGAACTGTCTGGCACGTTGTCCGGGTCACCGTCAACGTCCAGTTTGTGCGCAGAGGCCCAAGCAGCAAATTCATCGAACGTCACAGAGCCAGAACCGTTTTTGTCCAGCTCCTTGAACACTTTCTTGGGATCATCGATCTTGGCACCCCACTTTTCAAGCTTCGGCACGGCTTTCTTGAACTCCTTCTCATCGATGAGCATGTTGCCGGACGTGTCGATTTCATCGAACATCACTGTCAGTTCAAAGTAGTCGTAAACGTAGCACAGAAACAGACGGAACTCCAGGAATTCAACAAAGTCCTCAGAGCCCTTGTTCTCAACCTTGTTGCCCATGTCCTTCGCCTTGTTGAATGCACGCTTTGTGATGTCACGCAACCGTGTAGTGAATTCGTCCAGCTTCAGCACATTCAGACAGCCATTATACACCTCGTCATAGGAAAGCTTCCCAGAATTGTTTTTGTCGAACTTCTTGAAAAGGTCAATGCGGCGCTGCTTTGCTTCGGCCGTCTTTTCACGAGGAATTACCTGCCTGATGCGCTCCCATGCGACCTTGCGGTCCTGGGCAGATTTACCCTCTTTGTTTGAGGTGTTGTTCTTTGATCCACACAAACCCATTGTTTTTACCTTTGCTTATTGATTTTCTTATTGCTTTGCGTCACAATCTACACAAGAACGAAAACAAGGAGAAGAGGAGAAAAAGCTAAAAGCAGCATCAGCAGCAGCGAAAACAAGAGTGTGCACTGGGTCTGAGTCTAGGAAACACCGTACCATGATGTCATGACGACATAATAAGAAACTACCAGCCCCCTGTCACCACACAAAGAAAAAACAACCAACACCATTCCTGGTATACACAGGAAAAAGCATAGAAAAACATAGTATCCCTTCAATACGTCACTAGCTACACACATGATCTAAATAACACACCACCCCTAAGAGTTATCTGGCACGTTGTCCGGGTCACCGTCAACGTCCAGTTTGTGCGCAGAGGCCCAAGCAGCAAATTCATCGAACGTCACAGAGCCAGAACCGTTTTTGTCCAGCTCCTTGAACACTTTCTTGGGATCATCGATCTTGGCACCCCACTTTTCAAGCTTCGGCACGGCTTTCTTGAACTCCTTCTCATCGATGAGCATGTTGCCGGACGTGTCGATTTCATCGAACATCACTGTCAGTTCAAAGTAGTCGTAAACGTAGCACAGAAACAGACGGAACTCCAGGAATTCAACAAAGTCCTCAGAGCCCTTGTTCTCAACCTTGTTGCCCATGTCCTTCGCCTTGTTGAATGCACGCTTTGTGATGTCACGCAACCGTGTAGTGAATTCGTCCAGCTTCAGCACATTCAGACAGCCATTATACACCTCGTCATAGGAAAGCTTCCCAGAATTGTTTTTGTCGAACTTCTTGAAAAGGTCAATGCGGCGCTGCTTTGCTTCGGCCGTCTTTTCACGAGGAATTACCTGCCTGATGCGCTCCCATGCGACCTTGCGGTCCTGGGCAGATTTACCCTCTTTGTTTGAGGTGTTGTTCTTTGATCCACACAAACCCATTGTTTTTACCTTTGCTTATTGATTTTCTTATTGCTTTGCGTCACAATCTACACAAGAACGAAAACAAGGAGAAGAGGAGAAAAAGCTAAAAGCAGCATCAGCAGCAGCGAAAACAAGAGTGTGCACTGGGTCTGAGTCTAGGAAACACCGTACCATGATGTCATGACGACATAATAAGAAACTACCAGCCCCCTGTCACCACACAAAGAAAAAACAACCAACACCATTCCTGGTATACACAGGAAAAAGCATAGAAAAACATAGTATCCCTTCAATACGTCACTAGCTACACACATGATTTAAATAACACACCACCCCCTAAGAGTTATCTGGCACGTTGTCCGGGTCACCGTCAACGTCCAGTTTGTGCGCAGAGGCCCAAGCTGCAAATTCATCGAACGTCACAGAGCCAGAACCGTTTTTGTCCAGCTCCTTGAACACTTTCTTGGGATCATCGATCTTGGCACCCCACTTTTCAAGCTTCGGCACGGCTTTCTTGAACTCCTTCTCATCGATGAGCATGTTGCCGGACGTGTCGATTTCATCGAACATCACTGTCAGTTCAAAGTAGTCGTAAACGTAGCACAGAAACAGACGGAACTCCAGGAATTCAACAAAGTCCTCAGAGCCCTTGTTCTCAACCTTGTTGCCCATGTCCTTCGCCTTGTTGAATGCACGCTTTGTGATGTCACGCAACCGTGTAGTGAATTCGTCCAGCTTCAGCACATTCAGACAGCCATTATACACCTCGTCATAGGAAAGCTTCCCAGAATTGTTTTTGTCGAACTTCTTGAAAAGGTCAATGCGGCGCTGCTTTGCTTCGGCCGTCTTTTTCACGAGGAATTACCTGCCTGATGCGCTCCCATGCGACCTTGCGGTCCTGGGCAGATTTACCCTCTTTGTTTGAGGTGTTGTTCTTTGATCCACACAAACCCATTGTTTTTACCTTTGCTTATTGATTTTCTTATTGCTTTGCGTCACAATCTACACAAGAACGAAAACAAGGAGAAGAGGAGAAAAAGCTAAAAGCAGCATCAGCAGCAGCGAAAACAAGAGTGTGCACTGGGTCTGAGTCTAGGAAACACCGTACCATGATGTCATGACGACATAATAAGAAACTACCAGCCCCCTGTCACCACACAAAGAAAAAAACAACCAACACCATTCCTGGTATACACAGGAAAAAGCATAGAAAAACATAGTATCCCTTCAATACGTCACTAGCTACACACATGATTTAAATAACACACCACCCCCTAAGAGTTATCTGGCACGTTGTCCGGGTCACCGTCAACGTCCAGTTTGTGCGCAGAGGCCCAAGCTGCAAATTCATCGAACGTCACAGAGCCAGAACCGTTTTTGTCCAGCTCCTTGAACACTTTCTTGGGATCATCGATCTTGGCACCCCACTTTTCAAGCTTCGGCACGGCTTTCTTGAACTCCTTCTCATCGATGAGCATGTTGCCGGACGTGTCGATTTCATCGAACATCACTGTCAGTTCAAAGTAGTCGTAAACGTAGCACAGAAACAGACGGAACTCCAGGAATTCAACAAAGTCCTCAGAGCCCTTGTTCTCAACCTTGTTGCCCATGTCCTTCGCCTTGTTGAATGCACGCTTTGTGATGTCACGCAACCGTGTAGTGAATTCGTCCAGCTTCAGCACATTCAGACAGCCATTATACACCTCGTCATAGGAAAGCTTCCCAGAATTGTTTTTGTCGAACTTCTTGAAAAGGTCAATGCGGCGCTGCTTTGCTTCGGCCGTCTTTTCACGAGGAATTACCTGCCTGATGCGCTCCCATGCGACCTTGCGGTCCTGGGCAGATTTACCCTCTTTGTTTGAGGTGTTGTTCTTTGATCCACACAAACCCATTGTTTTTACCTTTGCTTATTGATTTTCTTATTGCTTTGCGTCACAATCTACACAAGAACGAAAACAAGGAGAAGAGGAGAAAAAGCTAAAAGCAGCATCAGCAGCAGCGAAAACAAGAGTGTGCACTGGGTCTGAGTCTAGGAAACACCGTACCATGATGTCATGACGACATAATAAGAAACTACCAGCCCCCTGTCACCACACAAAGAAAAAACAACCAACACCATTCCTGGTATACACAGGAAAAAGCATAGAAAAACATAGTATCCCTTCAATACGTCACTAGCTACACACATGATTTAAATAACACACCACCCCCTAAGAGTTATCTGGCACGTTGTCCGGGTCACCGTCAACGTCCAGTTTGTGCGCAGAGGCCCAAGCAGCAAATTCATCGAACGTCACAGAGCCAGAACCGTTTTTGTCCAGCTCCTTGAACACTTTCTTGGGATCATCGATCTTGGCACCCCACTTTTCAAGCTTCGGCACGGCTTTCTTGAACTCCTTCTCATCGATGAGCATGTTGCCGGACGTGTCGATTTCATCGAACATCACTGTCAGTTCAAAGTAGTCGTAAACGTAGCACAGAAACAGACGGAACTCCAGGAATTCAACAAAGTCCTCAGAGCCCTTGTTCTCAACCTTGTTGCCCATGTCCTTCGCCTTGTTGAATGCACGCTTTGTGATGTCACGCAACCGTGTAGTGAATTCGTCCAGCTTCAGCACATTCAGACAGCCATTATACACCTCGTCATAGGAAAGCTTCCCAGAATTGTTTTTGTCGAACTTCTTGAAAAGGTCAATGCGGCGCTGCTTTGCTTCGGCCGTCTTTTTCACGAGGAATTACCTGCCTGATGCGCTCCCATGCGACCTTGCGGTCCTGGGCAGATTTACCCTCTTTGTTTGAGGTGTTGTTCTTTGATCCACACAAACCCATTGTTTTTACCTTTGCTTATTGATTTTCTTATTGCTTTGCGTCACAATCTACACAAGAACGAAAACAAGGAGAAGAGGAGAAAAAGCTAAAAGCAGCATCAGCAG
Source organism: Trypanosoma melophagium (assembly GCF_022059095.1). Classification (NCBI taxonomy): domain Eukaryota; phylum Euglenozoa; class Kinetoplastea; order Trypanosomatida; family Trypanosomatidae; genus Trypanosoma; species Trypanosoma melophagium. Next base: position 172,649 of record NW_027125166.1, on the reverse strand, counting down.
CAGCGAAAACAAGAGTGTGCACTGGGTCTGAGTCTAGGAAACACCGTACCATGATGTCATGACGACATAATAAGAAACTACCAGCCCCCTGTCACCACACAAAGAAAAAACAACCAACACCATTCCTGGTATACACAGGAAAAAGCATAGAAAAACATAGTATCCCTTCAATACGTCACTAGCTACACACATGATTTAAATAACACACCACCCCCTAAGAGTTATCTGGCACGTTGTCCGGGTCACCGTCAACGTCCAGTTTGTGCGCAGAGGCCCAAGCTGCAAATTCATCGAACGTCACAGAGCCAGAGCCGTTTTTGTCCAGCTCCTTGAACACTTTCTTGGGATCATCGATCTTGGCACCCCACTTTTCAAGCTTCGGCACGGCTTTCTTGAACTCCTTCTCATCGATGAGCATGTTGCCGGACGTGTCGATTTCATCGAACATCACTGTCAGTTCAAAGTAGTCGTAAACGTAGCACAGAAACAGACGGAACTCCAGGAATTCAACAAAGTCCTCAGAGCCCTTGTTCTCAACCTTGTTGCCCATGTCCTTCGCCTTGTTGAATGCACGCTTTGTGATGTCACGCAACCGTGTAGTGAATTCGTCCAGCTTCAGCACATTCAGACAGCCATTATACACCTCGTCATAGGAAAGCTTCCCAGAATTGTTTTTGTCGAACTTCTTGAAAAGGTCAATGCGGCGCTGCTTTGCTTCGGCCGTCTTTTCACGAGGAATTACCTGCCTGATGCGCTCCCATGCGACCTTGCGGTCCTGGGCAGATTTACCCTCTTTGTTTGAGGTGTTGTTCTTTGATCCACACAAACCCATTGTTTTTACCTTTGCTTATTGATTTTCTTATTGCTTTGCGTCACAATCTACACAAGAACGAAAACAAGGAGAAGAGGAGAAAAAGCTAAAAGCAGCATCAGCAGCAGCGAAAACAAGAGTGTGCACTGGGTCTGAGTCTAGGAAACACCGTACCATGATGTCATGACGACATAATAAGAAACTACCAGCCCCCTGTCACCACACAAAGAAAAAACAACCAACACCATTCCTGGTATACACAGGAAAAAGCATAGAAAAACATAGTATCCCTTCAATACGTCACTAGCTACACACATGATTTAAATAACACACCACCCCCTAAGAGTTATCTGGCACGTTGTCCGGGTCACCGTCAACGTCCAGTTTGTGCGCAGAGGCCCAAGCTGCAAATTCATCGAACGTCACAGAGCCAGAACCGTTTTTGTCCAGCTCCTTGAACACTTTCTTGGGATCATCGATCTTGGCACCCCACTTTTCAAGCTTCGGCACGGCTTTCTTGAACTCCTTCTCATCGATGAGCATGTTGCCGGACGTGTCGATTTCATCGAACATCACTGTCAGTTCAAAGTAGTCGTAAACGTAGCACAGAAACAGACGGAACTCCAGGAATTCAACAAAGTCCTCAGAGCCCTTGTTCTCAACCTTGTTGCCCATGTCCTTCGCCTTGTTGAATGCACGCTTTGTGATGTCACGCAACCGTGTAGTGAATTCGTCCAGCTTCAGCACATTCAAACAGCCATTATACACCTCGTCATAGGAAAGCTTCCCAGAATTGTTTTTGTCGAACTTCTTGAAAAGGTCAATGCGGCGCTGCTTTGCTTCGGCCGTCTTTTCACGAGGAATTACCTGCCTGATGCGCTCCCATGCGACCTTGCGGTCCTGGGCAGATTTACCCTCTTTGTTTGAGGTGTTGTTCTTTGATCCACACAAACCCATTGTTTTTACCTTTGCTTATTGATTTTCTTATTGCTTTGCGTCACAATCTACACAAGAACGAAAACAAGGAGAAGAGGAGAAAAAGCTAAAAGCAGCATCAGCAGCAGCGAAAACAAGAGTGTGCACTGGGTCTGAGTCTAGGAAACACCGTACCATGATGTCATGACGACATAATAAGAAACTACCAGCCCCCTGTCACCACACAAAGAAAAAACAACCAACACCATTCCTGGTATACACAGGAAAAAGCATAGAAAAACATAGTATCCCTTCAATACGTCACTAGCTACACACATGATTTAAATAACACACCACCCCCTAAGAGTTATCTGGCACGTTGTCCGGGTCACCGTCAACGTCCAGTTTGTGCGCAGAGGCCCAAGCAGCAAATTCATCGAACGTCACAGAGCCAGAACCGTTTTTGTCCAGCTCCTTGAACACTTTCTTGGGATCATCGATCTTGGCACCCCACTTTTCAAGCTTCGGCACGGCTTTCTTGAACTCCTTCTCATCGATGAGCATGTTGCCGGACGTGTCGATTTCATCGAACATCACTGTCAGTTCAAAGTAGTCGTAAACGTAGCACAGAAACAGACGGAACTCCAGGAATTCAACAAAGTCCTCAGAGCCCTTGTTCTCAACCTTGTTGCCCATGTCCTTCGCCTTGTTGAATGCACGCTTTGTGATGTCATGCAACCGTGTAGTGAATTCGTCCAGCTTCAGCACATTCAAACAGCCATTATACACCTCGTCATAGGAAAGCTTCCCAGAATTGTTTTTGTCGAACTTCTTGAAAAGGTCAATGCGGCGCTGCTTTGCTTCGGCCGTCTTTTCACGAGGAATTACCTGCCTGATGCGCTCCCATGCGACCTTGCGGTCCTGGGCAGATTTACCCTCCTTGTTTGAGGACCCTCTTCTTGTCAGCCTTTTTGGAACCACACGAACCCATCGTACTCAATTAGTTGTTGATTCTCTTGTCACAAATCCGACCAAAAAAATAACAACAAAAACAATGAGAAGGAGAAAAAGCACACGCAGAATCTGCAGGGAACAGGAGGAGAAACAGTCTAGGAGATTAAAGAGATGTATGCGACTAATAAGAAACAACGACCTATAATCGAGAAAAAAAAATCTAAGAAACACCATTACAAATAACACGCACCCGTACAAAGAAAAAAAAATATTGCATACATCATGATCCCCAATTGCAACGAAGCACATACAGCATAAGAGCAACAATTCTTAAGAATTGTCTGGCACGTTGTCCGGGTCACCGTCAACGTCCAGTTTGTGCGCAGAGGCCCAAGCAGCAAATTCATCGAACGTCACAGAGCCAGAACCGTTTTTGTCCAGCTCCTTGAACACTTTCTTGGGATCATCGATCTTGGCACCCCACTTTTCAAGCTTCGGCACGGCTTTCTTGAACTCCTTCTCATCGATGAGCATGTTGCCGGACGTGTCGATTTCATCGAACATCACTGTCAGTTCAAAGTAGTCGTAAACGTAGCACAGAAACAGACGGAACTCCAGGAATTCAACAAAGTCCTCAGAGCCCTTGTTCTCAACCTTGTTGCCCATGTCCTTCGCCTTGTTGAATGCACGCTTTGTGATGTCACGCAACCGTGTAGTGAATTCGTCCAGCTTCAGCACATTCAGACAGCCATTATACACCTCGTCATAGGAAAGCTTCCCAGAATTGTTTTTGTCGAACTTCTTGAAAAGGTCAATGCGGCGCTGCTTTGCTTCGGCCGTCTTTTCACGAGGAATTACCTGCCTGATGCGCTCCCATGCGACCTTGCGGTCCTGGGCAGATTTACCCTCTTTGTTTGAGGTGTTGTTCTTTGATCCACACAAACCCATTGTTTTTACCTTTGCTTATTGATTTTCTTATTGCTTTGCGTCACAATCTACACAAGAACGAAAACAAGGAGAAGAGGAGAAAAAGCTAAAAGCAGCATCAGCAGCAGCGAAAACAAGAGTGTGCACTGGGTCTGAGTCTAGGAAACACCGTACCATGATGTCATGACGACATAATAAGAAACTACCAGCCCCCTGTCACCACACAAAGAAAAAACAACCAACACCATTCCTGGTATACACAGGAAAAAGCATAGAAAAACATAGTATCCCTTCAATACGTCACTAGCTACACACATGATCTAAATAACACACCACCCCCTAAGAGTTATCTGGCACGTTGTCCGGGTCACCGTCAACGTCCAGTTTGTGCGCAGAGGCCCAAGCAGCAAATTCATCGAACGTCACAGAGCCAGAACCGTTTTTGTCCAGCTCCTTGAACACTTTCTTGGGATCATCGATCTTGGCACCCCACTTTTCAAGCTTCGGCACGGCTTTCTTGAACTCCTTCTCATCGATGAGCATGTTGCCGGACGTGTCGATTTCATCGAACATCACTGTCAGTTCAAAGTAGTCGTAAACGTAGCACAGAAACAGACGGAACTCCAGGAATTCAACAAAGTCCTCAGAGCCCTTGTTCTCAACCTTGTTGCCCATGTCCTTCGCCTTGTTGAATGCACGCTTTGTGATGTCACGCAACCGTGTAGTGAATTCGTCCAGCTTCAGCACATTCAGACAGCCATTATACACCTCGTCATAGGAAAGCTTCCCAGAATTGTTTTTGTCGAACTTCTTGAAAAGGTCAATGCGGCGCTGCTTTGCTTCGGCCGTCTTTTCACGAGGAATTACCTGCCTGATGCGCTCCCATGCGACCTTGCGGTCCTGGGCAGATTTACCCTCTTTGTTTGAGGTGTTGTTCTTTGATCCACACAAACCCATTGTTTTTACCTTTGCTTATTGATTTTCTTATTGCTTTGCGTCACAATCTACACAAGAACGAAAACAAGGAGAAGAGGAGAAAAAGCTAAAAGCAGCATCAGCAGCAGCGAAAACAAGAGTGTGCACTGGGTCTGAGTCTAGGAAACACCGTACCATGATGTCATGACGACATAATAAGAAACTACCAGCCCCCTGTCACCACACAAAGAAAAAACAACCAACACCATTCCTGGTATACACAGGAAAAAGCATAGAAAAACATAGTATCCCTTCAATACGTCACTAGCTACACACATGATCTAAATAACACACCACCCCCTAAGAGTTATCTGGCACGTTGTCCGGGTCACCGTCAACGTCCAGTTTGTGCGCAGAGGCCCAAGCAGCAAATTCATCGAACGTCACAGAGCCAGAACCGTTTTTGTCCAGCTCCTTGAACACTTTCTTGGGATCATCGATCTTGGCACCCCACTTTTCAAGCTTCGGCACGGCTTTCTTGAACTCCTTCTCATCGATGAGCATGTTGCCGGACGTGTCGATTTCATCGAACATCACTGTCAGTTCAAAGTAGTCGTAAACGTAGCACAGAAACAGACGGAACTCCAGGAATTCAACAAAGTCCTCAGAGCCCTTGTTCTCAACCTTGTTGCCCATGTCCTTCGCCTTGTTGAATGCACGCTTTGTGATGTCACGCAACCGTGTAGTGAATTCGTCCAGCTTCAGCACATTCAGACAGCCATTATACACCTCGTCATAGGAAAGCTTCCCAGAATTGTTTTTGTCGAACTTCTTGAAAAGGTCAATGCGGCGCTGCTTTGCTTCGGCCGTCTTTTCACGAGGAATTACCTGCCTGATGCGCTCCCATGCGACCTTGCGGTCCTGGGCAGATTTACCCTCCTTTTTGGAGAACCCCTTCTTCTTGTCAGCCTTTTTGGAACCACACGAACCCATCGTACTCAATTATTGTATTCTCTTGTCACAAATCCTACCAAAAAAATAACAACAAAAACAATGGAAGGAAAATCACACGCAGAACTGCAGGGAACAGGAGGAGAAACATCTAGGAGATTAAAGAAGTGTATGGAGTTGAAACAACGACTATAATCGAGAAAAAAAATCTAAGAGAAGCTTACAAATAACACGCACCCGTACAAAGAAAAAAGAATATTGCATACATCATGATCCCCAATTGCAACGAAGCACATACAGCATAGAGCAACAATTCTTAAGAATTGTCTGGCACGTTGTCCGGGTCACCGTCAACGTCCAGTTTGTGCGCAGAGGCCCAAGCAGCAAATTCATCGAACGTCACAGAGCCAGAACCGTTTTTGTCCAGCTCCTTGAACACTTTCTTGGGATCATCGATCTTGGCACCCCACTTTTCAAGCTTCGGCACGGCTTTCTTGAACTCCTTCTCATCGATGAGCATGTTGCCGGACGTGTCGATTTCATCGAACATCACTGTCAGTTCAAAGTAGTCGTAAACGTAGCACAGAAACAGACGGAACTCCAGGAATTCAACAAAGTCCTCAGAGCCCTTGTTCTCAACCTTGTTGCCCATGTCCTTCGCCTTGTTGAATGCACGCTTTGTGATGTCACGCAACCGTGTAGTGAATTCGTCCAGCTTCAGCACATTCAAACAGCCATTATACACCTCGTCATAGGAAAGCTTCCCAGAATTGTTTTTGTCGAACTTCTTGAAAAGGTCAATGCGGCGCTGCTTTGCTTCGGCCGTCTTTTTCACGAGGAATTACCTGCCTGATGCGCTCCCATGCGACCTTGCGGTCCTGGGCAGATTTACCCTCTTTGTTTGAGGTGTTGTTCTTTGATCCACACAAACCCATTGTTTTTACCTTTGCTTATTGATTTTCTTATTGCTTTGCGTCACAATCTACACAAGAACGAAAACAAGGAGAAGAGGAGAAAAAGCTAAAAGCAGCATCAGCAGCAGCGAAAACAAGAGTGTGCACTGGGTCTGAGTCTAGGAAACACCGTACCATGATGTCATGACGACATAATAAGAAACTACCAGCCCCTGTCACCACACAAAGAAAAAACAACCAACACCATTCCTGGTATACACAGGAAAAAGCATAGAAAAACATAGTATCCCTTCAATACGTCACTAGCTACACACATGATTTAAATAACACACCACCCCCTAAGAGTTATCTGGCACGTTGTCCGGGTCACCGTCAACGTCCAGTTTGTGCGCAGAGGCCCAAGCTGCAAATTCATCGAACGTCACAGAGCCAGAACCGTTTTTGTCCAGCTCCTTGAACACTTTCTTGGGATCATCGATCTTGGCACCCCACTTTTCAAGCTTCGGCACGGCTTTCTTGAACTCCTTCTCATCGATGAGCATGTTGCCGGACGTGTCGATTTCATCGAACATCACTGTCAGTTCAAAGTAGTCGTAAACGTAGCACAGAAACAGACGGAACTCCAGGAATTCAACAAAGTCCTCAGAGCCCTTGTTCTCAACCTTGTTGCCCATGTCCTTCGCCTTGTTGAATGCACGCTTTGTGATGTCACGCAACCGTGTAGTGAATTCGTCCAGCTTCAGCACATTCAGACAGCCATTATACACCTCGTCATAGGAAAGCTTCCCAGAATTGTTTTTGTCGAACTTCTTGAAAAGGTCAATGCGGCGCTGCTTTGCTTCGGCCGTCTTTTCACGAGGAATTACCTGCCTGATGCGCTCCCATGCGACCTTGCGGTCCTGGGCAGATTTACCCTCTTTGTTTGAGGTGTTGTTCTTTGATCCACACAAACCCATTGTTTTTACCTTTGCTTATTGATTTTCTTATTGCTTTGCGTCACAATCTACACAAGAACGAAAACAAGGAGAAGAGGAGAAAAAGCTAAAAGCAGCATCAGCAGCAGCGAAAACAAGAGTGTGCACTGGGTCTGAGTCTAGGAAACACCGTACCATGATGTCATGACGACATAATAAGAAACTACCAGCCCCCTGTCACCACACAAAGAAAAAAACAACCAACACCATTCCTGGTATACACAGGAAAAAGCATAGAAAAACATAGTATCCCTTCAATACGTCACTAGCTACACACATGATTTGAATAACACACCACCCCCTAAGAGTTATCTGGCACGTTGTCCGGGTCACCGTCAACGTCCAGTTTGTGCGCAGAGGCCCAAGCTGCAAATTCATCGAACGTCACAGAGCCAGAACCGTTTTTGTCCAGCTCCTTGAACACTTTCTTGGGATCATCGATCTTGGCACCCCACTTTTCAAGCTTCGGCACGGCTTTCTTGAACTCCTTCTCATCGATGAGCATGTTGCCGGACGTGTCGATTTCATCGAACATCACTGTCAGTTCAAAGTAGTCGTAAACGTAGCACAGAAACAGACGGAACTCCAGGAATTCAACAAAGTCCTCAGAGCCCTTGTTCTCAACCTTGTTGCCCATGTCCTTCGCCTTGTTGAATGCACGCTTTGTGATGTCATGCAACCGTGTAGTGAATTCGTCCAGCTTCAGCACATTCAAACAGCCATTATACACCTCGTCATAGGAAAGCTTCCCAGAATTGTTTTTGTCGAACTTCTTGAAAAGGTCAATGCGGCGCTGCTTTGCTTCGGCCGTCTTTTCACGAGGAATTACCTGCCTGATGCGCTCCCATGCGACCTTGCGGTCCTGGGCAGATTTACCCTCCTTTTTGGAGAACCCCTTCTTCTTGTCAGCCTTTTTGGAACCACACGAACCCATCGTACTCAATTATTGTATTCTCTTGTCACAAATCCTACCAAAAAAATAACAACAAAAACAATGGAAGGAAAATCACACGCAGAACTGCAGGGAACAGGAGGAGAAACATCTAGGAGATTAAAGAAGTGTATGGAGTTGAAACAACGACTATAATCGAGAAAAAAAATCTAAGAGAAGCTTACAAATAACACGCACCCGTACAAAGAAAAAAAAATATTGCATACATCATGATCCCCAATTGCAACGAAGCACATACAGCATAGAGCAACAATTCTTAAGAATTGTCTGGCACGTTGTCCGGGTCACCGTCAACGTCCAGTTTGTGCGCAGAGGCCCAAGCAGCAAATTCATCGAACGTCACAGAGCCAGAACCGTTTTTGTCCAGCTCCTTGAACACTTTCTTGGGATCATTGATCTTGGCACCCCACTTTTCAAGCTTCGGCACGGCTTTCTTGAACTCCTTCTCATCGATGAGCATGTTGCCGGACGTGTCGATTTCATCGAACATCACTGTCAGTTCAAAGTAGTCGTAAACGTAGCACAGAAACAGACGGAACTCCAGGAATTCAACAAAGTCCTCAGAGCCCTTGTTCTCAACCTTGTTGCCCATGTCCTTCGCCTTGTTGAATGCACGCTTTGTGATGTCACGCAACCGTGTAGTGAATTCGTCCAGTTTCAGCACATTCAAACAGCCATTATACACCTCGTCATAGGAAAGCTTCCCAGAATTGTTTTTGTCGAACTTCTTGAAAAGGTCAATGCGGCGCTGCTTTGCTTCGGCCGTCTTTTCACGGGGAATTACCTGCCTGATGCGCTCCCATGCGACCTTTCTCTTTTCAGCCAATTTCGTGCTGTTGTTACTGCTTGTAGTTTGGTTAGATATGCACACTCCCACTTTTTTTGTTTTTGTACTTTTGTCACTTCCTGCGTGTAGAAACGCTATTTCTTCAGAAAACGCATAAGCTATGAATTAAGAATGGCAGAACAATTGTTTTTATTAATATCCCGTGAGTATTATCAATATGATTTCATTTTTGTAGTTTTTACTTATTGGTGTTTTGCAATACTCCGTCAAAAATCCATGCTTTTTTTTTTTCGTGTTTGATCGCTTATATTGTCAATAGTATAGTGTTGATGATAGCGACGCGAAGCCAAGTGGAGTTTTTTAGGAGATTGTTTTTCTTTCTTGCCGGTATATATTGTTTTTTTGTTTCTTGAATCTTTTTTTTTATGATTACTGCGAAGAATAATATGTACTTATTTTCTATCAATGAGGTATATTGGCGTTGTTTGTATGTTGGAAATAAAGTTTTTGGAATGTCTATACTTGGTAAAGGTGAAATTCCCTTTTTTTTCGTGAATATTAAGTGTGACATGGAAAGTGGCGAGAGAGATTGGGAAGCCTTTTGGATTGACATTCTCTTTTTTTTCTCTTGAATAGTAAGAAAATTCAGTGAGATTTAAAGAACGAAGTCAAAATAATACAATATTAATAATAATAATAATAATAATAATAATAATAATAATAATTAAGCGAAGGAGAGAAAAATTTTCGACAGAGCATAGAATAGTTGTAAGGTTCTACTAAAGAGCTCTAAATAGCAGTTCCGCCAATACACGGGAAAAAAAATTAGTTGGGTAAAACCATTCTTGCATTTGTTAGACAGAGCAGTTGACACCTGCAGATTTCCTTCTACACTTTTCCATTAAATGTATACGTTTATTGACCTACTTATATATATATATATATAATGTTAGCGTATTTGTATGTATTTATTTATTTTCTCTATTAATCTTCTTTTTTATTTACTTATCCATTTATTTATTTAATTAATTTATTTATTTATTTATTTGATTGATTGTTTATTTGTGTATCATCTCATTTAACCATTCACTCATATGTATGGATGTATACGAAACATGTCACCGAAAGAATGAATTGTAACGAATCCAGACTTAATGGAAACAAAATAATTGCCAAATAGTTGCTTTTTTTTTTTTTAAGCTCTCTCTACCGGAGGGCGATTCCAGAATATTGTACGGAGGCAGTAACAAACCCTTTCATTCTTTTCTTCGCAAGCGATTTCTCCAGATAATGTACAGAACAAAACACCAGAAGGGCTGTAGGAAACCAGAGACATTGCTCTAAATACCAGAAAAAAGGCAAGAAAGCGATGCGTCTACCACCCCAAATATTCCGGGGAGAATAAGCGTAGAAAAAGAGATACACATTAGGAGCAAAAACCACGAATAATAGAAATTAGAACCACACACACCCAAAATCTCCACGGAAAGGAGAATAAAACGAATAGTTCAACCACTTCCCCAGCAAGGGAAAGAAAAAAAAAACCACTACCGGCATATACATGCACCAATCGCTGCATGGCCAAGAAGATTGCGACCCACCCCGCTCGCCGAAAAAAAAAACATTCAACAAACATAAAAAAGCACATAGAGAAATTCACAAAACGCGACAAACCGTTCCCCCGCGCCTTCCGTTAGAAGGAAAAAAAAATAAGATGACCTCCCCCGCTGCGCTGCGAGGCCCCGCGAAAAGAGATCGAGAGTAGAGGACCCGCACGCGGGAATCCTGAGGCGAGGGCCCCCGCTTCGGCGGTCTCGAGGGCTTTCCCCCCGGCCGAAAAGGGGAAGAAGCCAACCCACGCGCAAGGACCCTTTTAGGAAACACCAGAACCGAAGAGATTAGCCTAAACCCCGCCTCCCGCTTAATAAATAACATAAAATAGAAGAAACAAAAGTAACACAATGATTTTGTGCAAGAACCGGGTTTTTTCTTCCCTGGGAACATATTTGCATCAAGCGTTTTCCCTCTAACATTGTTTTGCCAATAAATAAAACAGAATTGACGAAATAAAAGTGCCGAGAAGCCCCTTTAACCCGCCCCCCGCTCTCCCCATCGCAAATTCCGCCCCTTCGCTACCTCCAGCTTCTTGGCGGCTTGCCCTCTGGATATCCCGTCCGCCGGATCGCCCTCTGAGGCCAGGCAACCCCAAGTAGCACCAATACCTTGCGAATGTAAGGCTTCTATTATGGCGCCAACTTCCGCGACTAATGCTTCCGAATGCGCGTTTCCTTTTTGCATAATGTTCATCGCCCGTCTTGTTTTAACCTGAATGCCCAATGGCCCTGCCAAATAAATTTTAAAACCCCGAAGTGCTGGATCAACGGCCCGCGCCTCTGCCTGGGAAATCGTGCGAGGTGAGTGCTCCCACGCGCCCCTGCCGCTAAAACTTCCCCTTTATCCTTGAACAACGTTCCCCATCCGTACATGGAGACGCCTGCCAACAGTGTAGCCATAGAGGGCGACTGCTGTGGGCGAACCGGTTTGTTTGCCAACAGTGTGTTGGGCCAAATTTCCCCTATGCCTTTTGCATTTGGTGATAAATTTGCCTGACCTTCGGACTTTAACAAACCTCGAACTAAACATGATAAACGTTGACGCACTATTTTTGAGAAAAAATAATAAGGGAAAAGGGATTCACTCCTTACCCCTCCTGCGCGAATCATGGGTGAAACTGTGCTATCCAATTCTTTAACCGTCATCTTTTCCATTGACGGTGTTTCTTTCAACTTTCTTATTGCCTTTTAACTTTGGGAAACCGTCTGCTTCGTATGGTTGAAATGCACCCCGATGAAATCTTATTCCTTCGTTTAAAACTTCTGCTCCCCAATAGTGGACCCACAGCTTTGCATGTTATGTATGATTTGGCGTCCCCAAGATTGTACCTTTTCGTGTGGACCACTTATTCGGATATTATCAACCCATAAATGTGTGTTTACTCCTTTGGGCGCCGATTACTACGGCAGTACCAATTCCGGATCGCCGGCCAAGACCCTTGTAATGGTATTTAAAATCTCAGGAGTACATTTATAACCCATGAAAAGGCGAGTGAACTCAACGAATTCACCGGATTCCGTGCGGCCAAGGAAACTTGCTCTTATGTTAACTGGCAAGGCCATCTGGAAAAAAGATGCCTTTAAATCAAATAATGTTGCGGTTTCATCGTAAATCGCACCCAGGTATCGGGAAATGTGTCCCAAAGGCACATCAGCCTCGCAATCATCCTTGTCATTCTTTCCATTTGGCCAAGCAATAAATCTCCTTCTCTGCCCTGACGGTTTACCCTCTAACACCTTAAACGAGACCACCCAACCTTTAGTTGGATGTGGTGAAGCTGGAAAAATAATTCCTGCTTCCTTCATACGCTGTGCGTCAGCGTTGCTAATTCGTAAATTAGACTCCCTTGAACTGGCGTGTAACTCTGGTTTCTGCATCGTGCCCCACGCCTCGTCCCACACCCTTCTTGCCTTGTTATTCAAACGCTCCCCAACCCATTTGGTGGAAAGTGGTCCCGCATCTATTTGTTGCAACGGTAATTGTTCTTCTTCTTCTCACGTTGCCGCTCGAGTTCGATTGGATCGTTGTAGTATATTTTGCCCCCTAAATGGTGCACAGACGACTTGTTTTACAGGTTCCGGTATGATCCATTTTTCTTGTGCCCATTTTTCCAAATCCTTTGCATCAATGATGTCAGTCGCAGTGACTTGTTTATTGTTGCGGTCCAATGGCATAGATATCGCCCCTGCTTCTTGGAATTTCCAGGGGATCTGCATGTTTCTCCAGCTATTTTAGTAGTCGTGGGTCGAGATCTTGTTAGACTACTGCTGCCGCGGCGTGAGCCAGTGTTCCTCTCTTTATGGAGCGATCTGCCATTCCGTACGGGCGAAGGATATTCTCCATGTCTTTTGTGGTTAGTGTCGTTAACTTTTCGTCGCTCTTCATTTCTTTCACGACTGTTTTGATCTGTCGCGCGTCTTCTCCTCCGATGGCTACGTATCTTGCCGCCCTTTGCGGATCGATCTTGAATGTTTTTGGGTAAGTCTCCCCAATCCACTATTATGGCTGCTGGGTCTTGATCGTGCGGTACGAAATTTTGTTTTTGGAGTTTTGCTATTTTTCCCCAACGGCTGGCTGTCAACCATGCCAGTCTTAAAGCCACTCGATCACTTTCCTTTGTAAGAGTATCGCTTATCACATCCAATTCCCATCTTAACATTGGTCGTGCTTGTTTCATGGGATCTGCTGCCGCTCTCTTTTGGAGGTCTGCCAGAAACATTTGAGTGGGCGTTCTCCCTGATGCCAACATGGTGATCAGCGGGCGTGTATTGGATCGCGCTATTTTTTTGCCAATTGCAAACTTACAATAAATAGTGGAATGTTATTTCCGTCATTTCCAATTTGTTTTGTATCACGAACTTTATGAATCTTCTTATTATGGACCCCCGTTCTTCCCATGTTGTGCGGGTCCAAATGTGTTTGGCGACACGATTGTCCTCTGAAGCCAGCGCCACAATGTACGGATCATGGGAAGGTGCGGGTATTACAGTAAAATCGTTTATCGATGTCGTCCGTGGGGGAAGCGTTGATGATGGGAAGATTCTTTGCCGTTGGTGTAGTTGTGTGTTGTGTTTCTGTATATTTCCTGTTATGATACCTTCTGTCACCTTTCGGATGTGTGATCGGAAGAAAAACACGGTGGTTTGTTGGCGAATCCTATCCTGAATATCTATCTTTCGTTGATATCCCATCATCCCTTGGCCCCGGCATTCACTGCTTCCGTGGCCGAATATCGTTTCTTGGTTTAAAGGCCTCTCGTTGCAATTGCACCAGGCGCGTAGAGATGTAATGCCCGATACTACCGCATCTGAAACATTGTGCCTTGCTGAGTGATGGTGCCGACTGTTTCTTCCTCAACTTCATGGCTGCTTGTGTGGAGGGATCATCTTTTTGCAGAGGCTGAGCAATGGCCTCCTGATATCCTGCATCTTCGCTCCCGGATGATCCTTTACAGTTTGAATAACCCTGAGTTGGGTGTATAACTAGCTTCCGAAGCGTACCTGTTGATTCGAGATTCCTTCATTACGAATGGTGTTGGTCCATTGCACAAAATTATTCCATGCATCATTATAGGCTGGTCCAGGATTTGCTGGCATAGGAAAAATTTCCCGGTATGCCGCCACCAATTGGGTTAGTGAAGTCTGCAGTAAATAAACCATCATTCCTTCAAATGTTCTGATGCGCTCTTCTGGTCGTACATATTCGGTACAAACCGGTTGGCTTTGTTCCTGCGTTCCCCGGAAAACCTCTTTTGGGCTTTCCTCATAACCCGTCGGTGTCGTCTCCCCGGGCCATTCTTTTCGTGCCTCCTTTGTAGGTGTATGAACGGCTTGTGGGCCAATGCTGCGTGTTTCTTCTTTTCCCAGTGTTTGTGTCTCGTGCCCTAATTGGCGCAATAATTCGGCAACTCGATTTTCTTTTTGCCTCAGCTGTTCCCTTGCTGATGTAAGTTGCACTAACATTTCAGCCTTCTCCGTTTGAAACTGGGACCCTTGTGCCCGCAATTCTGCCCTTTCATTCTCTTGCAGCGAGAGTCTTTGTAATGCTGCCACAAGCTGCCCTTGTGTTTCGGCCAACTGCGTCTGGGTCTGTTTCAAATACGCTTGCATTTCTTCCTTTTGTGTTTTTTCGATCATGGCTTCCTGGTGAAGATGTGCTATTTGGTCTTGTAATTCCTGGACCTGATTGCTTGCATGCTGCTGTGCCCGAAAGGATTCATCCTGTAATTCTTTTAATGCATTTCGATACTCATAGGTTAAACTTGAACGTGCTGCTGCCCATTCGGCACTGAAACGTGCACGTGCTTCTTCAAATGCTTGTAGAAAGTCTGGGTTAAGCGGCATATTATAGCGCACCAGGGAGGGACCAAGAGACACCCATGGCATGACGTTACGGCCGTTTGCCCGAACCATTAGGGTGTCATTTTTAAGGAATAACTCAACTTCAGCTTGATAAATTGTTTGCGGAGAATCTGCTGGACAATAGTCAAAGAAAAAAAGCCGTTTTGCCTTTATGGTGCAAAAATGCTGTTAACGCCTGCGTGCTGATTTGCCACTCTAATTCTGTAAACGACTGGCGGGTTGAAGTTGGCATTATACTTGCTTGTAAACTTACTTTTTTTTCAGGAAACTTACTTTTAGCAGACTTTGAAGGGGAAAAGATAATAACAAAAAAATATATCAGCGCAAGGCTCGATCATTCTTTTCTAGCTATCAAAAAAAAAAAACCGGGCGGGACGGTTTTACTCCTGTTGGAGAGCCGTTTGCCGCCCAGGAAAAAGCGGAACGTATTTCCTACCGCGCCCGAGACTTCAGAGGATTCTCCGCGCAAACGGTAAAAAGCGCGACCAGCAAATTACTCACCGAACCAGCCTGAAGCGGGGAATAAAAAGGGAAAGAATAAACTGCGCGTCGCTTTTCCTATAAAGAAAGAAAAAAAGGAGAAAATATTATTTTCCCTATCTATCCCTGCATTCCCGATGATTTGGATAATTATTTATTTATTTATTTTTTATCCCTCGTGCCTTCATGGATTTTACCCCAACGGTACGGCTATCAGCTTCTCACCGTAGAGCACCAAGGTTGCTGTCTATGAAGAGCGGTGTTTGAGAGAAAAATCCCTTTGTTTTGTGGGATCCTCAAGCTCTTGTAATATTTATTTTGTTATTTTGGGTTTTTATTATTTGAGTTTTGTTATTTTCAGGTTTTGTTTTATTTTAGTTTTTTAACCAATCTTTGAACAGCAAAACAGTCTACGAGAGATTCTCTACTCCCACCATCCTTTCCCAGAGCCCGTCGGCCACTCTTCTTTTGTTATTAATTTTTCTTATTTTTGGTTTTTTAGTTAATGATTGGGCCTCAATGATCTCCTCTGTTTTTTGTTGCTTGTTGGGGATCGCGAAAAGCGTCTCTTGAGACTAATCCTGCCAGGGATTCCATAATCGAGCTCGTCGCTGGCCTTAGAGGGGCGTGGAGGCCTTACAGGGGCGGAGGAAGGAGGCGTGGGGGTTCTGGACCGCGAAGTCTGCGGTATCGCATAGTCCCGCTCCACTGCCAGAAGGAACTGGGCTAACTGTTTAGAAAAGCACAGCTTCTGGAGAGGGATATCTGTTATAGCATACTGCATTCGCAATGGGCGAAGGGCGGGGCAACTCAAGAGATGCAGTGCTGTTTCTTCGCAGCCGGTGCGTTGGCTGATATGCGCGCGAATATGCCGATACCCGTGTTGAAACATGCGGTGTTGTGTGAGGCATGATTTGCTCATGCATTGTCTGTTGCATGTGGGGCAAATCAGGGTCACAAGGTCTCTTATGCTCTCGCCCTTGCTTCGGGAGGATCTGGTTGCCCCTTTGGCAGGCATGCCTTCGCCATGGTGAAAATTTCTGCAGTGAATGGCGAGTGAAGGCATGTTGGCGTAGAACTTCTTACACACACCGCACTGAACCTTGCCGCGGTCCTCACGTTCCAGTGGCGACGAGTCTCGCTGACGTTTTTTGTTTCTGGGAAACGTTACCTGCATCGTAATCGGCAATATCGGAGTTCCAGGTGGGTGTTTAAATTTTTTGTGGCACGAGAGAGCTCCCATGTTACCGAAATCCCTTAGAAAAAATTCACAGCGTAGCGATGCTGGCTGTGGGATTAACTGCGTGCCGGGTGCGTCTTTGCTGGGGTCCTCAGGATGGCGTGCTCTAATGTGGGCTTTGAGGCCTGTTTTAGAGCGCGCTATCATTTCACATTTGTCACATGGAAATGCCGATCTCTCTGGTATTGGTTCATCTGCTCTTGGCCGCTTTCTTTCAGCGGGAGGGCATTCTGCGTTGTGCATGCGCCTGAGGTGGCGAGTTAATCCGTTTTTCTGGGGGAAGGTTCGGCAACATAAATTGCATGCAAAGGGATGTTTTTCCACTGCATGTGCTGATTGGCGAGGTAACGTATTTACCGGAGATGTTGGTCTGGGCGGCGGTGGCTCAGGCGGTATGTCCGGCGGAGGTGGTGCATGGGTAAACTTGAGTTTCCAAAGCGCATCGGCCTTCTTAAATCCATGCCTGTTAACCATGTGAAGCGCTGCGGTGTTCCTGCATGAGTATTGTGCTTCGCACTCTGTGCGTGCTGCTGGCTCGGATGATTTACTCATGGGGTGGTGTCTCTGCGTTGCTTGCGGCTTCGGTGGGGCTGAGTGGTTTGCCTCTTGGGGATTGCACCATCGAGAACCAGGGGGATATGGGGTTGGATTTTTCTCAGCAACCACCCATATCGATGCGAGACTCCTGTGCGGAATCTTGCAAGCGCTGTTTCTTCTTCTCGTGTTAGTTCTGGGTTGTCTTTGGTGGGGTTCCAGTTCCCTGTGATTTGCCATCTATGAGAAGGGCGAGGCGTTGCTTCCCCCTTGGGCATGCGTTTGGCGTAGGCAATAACATCGGGAATCCAGGCATCATCCCTCTGGGCATGCTCCGCAGCTTTTTTGGCCTCAGCGTCGCATTTTTCGTTCTTCTCTACTCCGCAATGACCGAAAATAAATTGCAGTCGAATGCGGGCTTTGCGACGTTGCACTTGGAGGATCAGATTCCATAGTTTACGGAGCACAGGATCCGTAACAGTTAGGGGAGCAGTCTGGAGCGCTGTCAGTAGAGACAGCGAATCTGAGAATACGGAAACTCTGCAGGGTGTTGGGTTTTCTGCCGGTGATGTCGTGAGTAGTTTCCGCAATCCTTCATATAGTGCTATGGTTTCGGCCTTTTAGCTGCAGGCTAGGGACCAGCTCCCCTTTGCGTGGTGCTAAGCAGTTCACCATCCTTGTAAATCATCGCCGCTGCCCCAGATTTAACACCCAGGAATACCGAGCCATCAGTCCAACTTTCATAATGTGTACGGGGTGGCGGTGTTTCTCCCATGCGGCGGAAATGTCGGGCTATCCAACGCTCAGATGCTTCCTTTTTGTGTTCTTCAGAGTTGTCAGCGGAGACGTTATCCAGTGACGTGAAGAAGCGAGCGCGCTTACCGAAACGCAGTGTCGGTGTTAATAGCGGCAACTCGCGTGGCTCTATATGGAGCGTTGGGTATGTCTTCATTAGGCGCACATAGAAGTTTCGGACCGGGCGGTTCAAGTGGTAAACCTGATCAGCGCTATCTTTCAGGGATCCACCTTTTGCCTGGCATAGTAAGAAGGGTTTGAGGCTCCGTATCATGGCTGTCGTTTCTAGTGGTAGAAGACGGGCTTCTCGTAGTGCGTCGTCGGAGCGACATCCAAATGGGATTCCTGCTATGGTTCGACAAGCTTTGTTTTGGCCTGCTGCTAATTGTTGGCGGCGTGTGGGCGAAGCATCCCAGTACCAGACCTCAAATCCGTATATTGCCTGGGCTTGAACTAGGGCTAGATAGAAAGCGCGCAAAACATCCCGTTTTGGGCCCCATGCGGTGGACGAGATTGCAGCGAGCTGCAACAAACGAAAATTCATGCGTTGCCTCGTCTGCATTACATGGAAGGGCACTCCGCGATGGTGTTGGAATGTAATTCCGAGAAGTTTTGGAGCTTTATATAGACCGACAGGGTGCCGCGTAGTTCAAGGGAGAGGGGGTTTGGGTCCAATGATCCAAAGAGGGTGTATTTCGTCTTGTCTGCATTTACTTCCATGAAGTGGCTCTTGGACCATCCATCAACCACATTTATTCCGCTTTGTAGCACAATGTTGATGGCGTCTCTGTTCCCATCTCGTGCTGCCAGCGTGAGATCATCAGCAAAAAAGCCGTGGTACAGAAGAGGAACTTGAGATAATCTTTTGCTTAGAGTGTTCATTACTATAATAAACATAAGCGGGCCTAGAACCGTTCCTTGCGGTACGCCGCGGTGGAATAGCATTAGTGGTGAGGATTTTCCTTGGACTCGTACTTTAGCCCGACGTCCTTTGAAAAATGAGGCTGGCCATCGGATGATGTGGAGTGGGAGCTCCATCTCTCGCATCGCACTAAGAATTCGGTCGTGATCTACAGTATCGAAGGCCTTGGCGTAATCGACGAATACGGCACCTTTGCGCGAGTCATACGAAGCTCTCTTTGGGGGCTGCGCGCAGGTGTAGTAATTGGTCCAGTGTGGGGTGGCCAGGCCTGAACCCGGATTGTTGTGGGGTCAGCTTGGGTTCAATAACATCCCGAATACGGGCTGCTATAGTTCTTTCCATTAGTTTGGACATACGGCTAGTTAATGTGACTGGTCTAAACGGGTCTAGGTCTGTTGCCTTCTTCCCTGGTTTGAGGAGGGGCGCAATAACACCTACTTTCCAAGCAGCTGGGGCAATACCAGTGCGGAGGCTTTCATTGAAAAGTGAAAGGGTTTCTGCTTTCGCTCTGGGTCCCAAATGTTGGAGAGCC
This sequence comes from Trypanosoma melophagium, assembly GCF_022059095.1. Taxonomy (NCBI): domain Eukaryota; phylum Euglenozoa; class Kinetoplastea; order Trypanosomatida; family Trypanosomatidae; genus Trypanosoma; species Trypanosoma melophagium. The sequence continues at coordinate 153,071 of NW_027125166.1, read as the reverse complement.
TCGCTGTAAATCCCATCCGGACCAGCTGCCGTTCCTTTCGGGAGAAGGCGCTGGGCCCGTTCCAGTTCCGCTTCTGTAATGGGTGCAAATTCCTCGTCGACAACTGGGATGGGTGGCGGAGGGTGGGAGTGTGGGTGCCGTCTGGCTCGTGCGGGGTAAAAACGGATAAAGTGCTTGGCCTTCTGATTTTCCGTGAGCACCGTGTTGTTAATCTTTATCGCCGGGGTGCTCAGTGGGCGTGGGGCGTAAATCCCCTTTACAATGTTCCAACGGCAGCCGTCTGCTACGGCCATCTTGCCGCAGAGGGCTTTCCATCTTTCATGGGAGGCTTGTCTCAGCATCTCTCTGCGGCGTGCTGCCAACCTGTCTCTATAGACAGAGGCTTTGCGTTGGTGGATCTCCGACTCAATCTCACTGAGTTCTGGAGTCCAAAAGGGGGCGGTGTCTCGTCCTCCGCGGGGGACCGCTGCAGCTGTTGCGATGCGGATCGCGGAGGCGAGTAAACGTTCTCGTTTGTGAACGCTCATCTTCTGTGTTGGTAGTTTTCGGCACTGAGCATTTGACATTTGTCTAAAACGAGACCGTTTCGCCTTCTTCCATGCATAGAGTGGGGCAAAGGGGCGAGGGAACCGCAGTGGTTCACCATCATCCCCTACTACGTCGAAGGGGATGATATAATGGTCACTATCCGGAGAGAAATTGGCTGTCCAAGACTCTATGCGACACTCTCGGGATAGTGTCACGTCCGGCGCGGACGGACCGTGACGTGTAGTGTGGCGGGTGCTTTCTCCATTGTTCTGCATGGCGTAATCGTTATCTAGGCACCATTGCACTAGAACATCGCCACGTGTATCAGGTGGGATCGCGCGATTCCAGGCCAACGCATGCGTTTCAGCATCTGCACCAATGGGGTGGGGTCCGCTGGTCGTCAAGAGCGCGTCCAGTTGCGATGCTGTAAATGATCTCCCTGAAGGGAAGTATGCTGGCGTCACTGAGAGCGCCAGCCCTTCTGTCAAGTGGATCGTTGCGTGAGTATACCCAATGCTCGCCACAACAGACGATCCTACTTCCACCGACAGGTCTTCACGAACCAGAATCGAAACGCCGCCACCTTTAGAGGGGCGGGACACTCCATGATGTCGATAACCAGCGATTGTGAAACTCGACACTTCCGCACAAGACATTTTCGTCTCGCTTAGAAGGCCGAATGGCACGTTTTCCTCAACCAGGGTTTTGTGGAGAGCAAGCCTCTTGGCCTGGGTAAGTCCAGCTGAGTTCCACTGCACACCTCGCAGAGAAGGGCCGGGATTTTCCTCCACATCACTGCTCAGCAGTAACTTGGTACAGGTGATGCTGCTGACAGCACTTCGACAAGTGCCCCAGGGCCTTCTTGGATTGAGTTCTGCCCCAGCACGACGCGGCTGGTCCCGGTGCTTTGCGACGCCGTAGCTTAAGCGCCAGCGAGTTTTCCAGAAGAAAAACATCGCTGGCTCTTGGCTTCCTCCGGCAATACGGAGTACTGGGCCTTGGCACCGCGTTGGGGCGGCCGGCTTCGCCAAGGAAGCGCTTCATTTAAAACGCATTTGTCTCGGAGGCGCGTTTTGCCGCCGCGAAGCCTGCCACGCCAGCCCCGCCCAAAAGCAACGGCGGGCCTTCCCGGGGAGAAAGGGCGGGCGGGAGAAACCGCCCAGCGACAAGCGGCCGGCGTCCGGGGCGCCTGGCGCGCTTTGGGCGTTCTGCCGAGGCTGGGGCGCCGGGGGGGGGGGTTTTCCGGGCGTTTCCGGTTCGGGGCCGTCCGGGGGTTCGGAGACTCGGGGGCGGGCCGGAGGGAGGCTCGTTTTTTTTTTTTTTTGCACGGCCTTCCCGCCCACTTTTTTTTTTCTTATTTCAACCCTCTCTTGTTTTGTTGTGCTGTTTCCTTTTTTTTTTTTGGGGTGGGATGTGTTCGTTTGGCTTGGCGCGGGCTGGTTTTTTTTTCTTTTGTCCTGTGTGCGTGTGTGCGGATAAAAAGAAAGGGATTTGGAGTCGTGATGAAATGTAGTTTTTTTTTTTAGCTCACGATTCTTGGGACTTCTGTGTCTTTTTTTTTATTTTTTTGAAATATTTTGCAGTCTTGTTTTTGCTTGTGGTATTTTGCCATGATTATAAGAAAAAAGAAAAGAATATAATTAACTTCCTATTTCTTTATTTTTCTTTTTTTTTTTTTAAATATGTACCACAACCAAAAAAAAAAAAAGTAGCTATAATTGTAAAGATGGATTCTGAACAGGCATATCACCCAACTCAGGGAGATATTGTAAGTGTTCTTCGACTTCTTCATGATAACGGTGTTAGTGTTCAGAATTCAAAAAAGGCATATGAAGAGTTGCAACAATATCAAGCAAATCCCACTTTTTGTGTCTTGTTGTCGTACGTTTTTGGTGCAGAGAATTGCCCTATACAAGGCTTAGAGCTTGATGGGTCTTGGATTCAATATAGACGACTTGCGGGTATTACCCTAAAAAATAATCTTGAAAAATCAGAGTACGCTTTAGGTTTAACAGCTGTGAAAGAGGCTGCTCGTTCTGCCTTATTCGTCTTAGGTAATCCGATAGATGTGCGCATTGCTCGTGTGGCTGCTCAAATTGTTGTGAAGATAACAGCTCTTACTTCGTTTGATTGGTGGAGAGAATCGGGGATTGGGGATCTACCGCAGTTACTTCTCAACGAACTTTTTAGAGCAGGGGATGTGAAAACATTATCTTCCCTTTATACACTTCAATATTTGATGGAAGATCTTCCAAAAATTGTAGGTGCTGCGAGTAAAGAAATTATTGAAAGAGTTGTAACACTCGTATTAGATCAAAATATACAACCCCATCTTCGTAAGGCTGCATTTCGAATGTGTTCTAACGTATATGAGCGAGCTGAGTCTCTTGATTGGAATGTAGAGGGATTATCACCGCTACAAAATGGACTAACAGGTGCAAGTGGTATATTCGCCGGTGTTTGTACAACTCTTTTAGAACAAGGATGCGATGGTGATATTGCCTTAATGATTGAAGTGTCACGTTCGTGTAGCGTGATGCTTGAATATTTAGAATATTTTACCCCTATGTCTGAATCTGAAATGATGAGATTTGTTAAATGGTGGATTTGTCATACGATAAATATAGTTTCTTCGAATGAAATTATGAGTGAATATGACTTTCAGTTGAAAATAGCTGCAATGGATTTATTAACGACAGCTTTGGGAATATACGATCGCATGGGTGGGGAGGGTATAATATCCCTTGTTGTTGAACCAATTTCACAATACTTATCTACACTGGTGCCTGCCTTGGTAAATTTCGTTCCCATGTCAAAGGAGGAAGTAGATAACATCCTTTCAAATGATGATTATAGATTACGTGATGCAATGGCAGTTAATTATCATTTGGATAAAAGAAATGAAGATATTTCAGAAGACAAATATCTTGATGATGATGAAGAAGGGGCTCCAGCGCTTCGTTCTTCAGCATTACGCTGTATTGATGCTTTGTCCATGTTTTCAAGTAGACAGGTATACCCATATTTAATGGACCAAGTAAAAATTTTATGGGACTCTGATAAACGACTAAAGGAAGCAGCTATTGTGTTGATTGGAACAATTGCTAATGGATGTTATACTGAAATTGAAAATACACTTCCAGTTCTAGTACAGCAACTTGTAAATTCAGTTGTTTCATCATCAGAAGATGTCTTTGTCGTTAGTATTGCTATATGGACTTTATCCCGTATTTTGGAATGGGCATATGCACTTGATGGTACAATTATTACTGATATAATGGCAGCTTTTATTACGCGAATGCAAAGTACCAGTAAACGTATTCAAAGATCGGCAGTTTCGGCACTCAACACAGCATTTGTAATAGCTCATAATATGGGTACAAGAAGAAAAATTATTACTGTTTTTCCTTCTTTAGTTGATGCAATTATTGCATGTTTACCTGTTTATTGTGACGCAAATTTGTCTCTTCTTGCCGATTTGGCTTTGCATTTGTTTGCTGCCTCAGAGAATACAGCGATTATTTCACATATTGGTGAGGCATTTAAATCTAATCGAATTGAACGTGCAAAATTATTCGAGAATTCATATGTATCAGTCTATATCAAAGAAATACCTAATACTCATCTTGATAAGGATCTTTTTTCTATTGATCGTGTTATTTCTGGGTTCTTAACGTTATTTCCAGATCCTGTAACTTCTGTTAATATTCTTGAGAGTTGGCAAGCAGCTTTAGAAGATGTTGTTAATAGGGATATAAAGGACGATACAGATCTTTTATATAATGTAATTTACTCTTGCGGAAATTTTGTAAATGTGACCCCAACAACTGTTTTAACGGAATGGGCACATCGAACACAAGGCTCTCTAGCGGGTGTGAGTTTTCAACTCTTTGTTAAATCACCTCAGGAAACGGTGAAATTAGCAGCTGTTACACTTCTTCATCGATTATTGAAGAATATTGGGAATTCTGCCTATCCAACTGGAATGGCTGTAAAGCTACTTTCTATACTTGCCTCTTCCATTGAAGATTTTGATGATCCTTATGTGAAACTGGAGTTAGTGCGCTTGATAACACTAATGGTAGAGTGTTATTCTTCTGAGTTCCCGAATGAAAGTTATGCCGCCTTTTTTGCAGCTGTCAATGCCATTCGTAGCGATGCCTACAATGATTCTCTTATGGTTTTTGTCCAAATGGCGTATGACATATGTCGTACTCTTGGCATGGTGCCAACTCTCATTAGTCAATCACGTCCTGAGGTAATTACTCGAATTATGGCACAATCAGAAAATACATATGACAAATCAGTAGCAACAATACATCTAATAAACGCACTTTTGACGATTGATGAAGTTGCTGTCGCTATCTTACCAGATGCTATGCGTCTAATTTACAGTTGGCAACAGTCAGCATGTAATTTTCCAGGAACCCAAGAAAAAATAAGATCATTATTGCTTTTCTATGACAACAACCATGGTAGTCAACTTAGGGATATTTTGGGAGCTCTTCACCCAAATACTCGTGAAATGATTTTCACAACGTATGACATGAGATGAGAGAAGTACTTTGAGATATCATATATAAGTAAGGAGGAAAAAATTAGAAGAAAAAGGAAACTCAAAATATATTCCCAGAATAAATTAAAATATTTTTAAGCGAGACGCTAGGAACTGAAATAATGTTTGACTAGGTGACAAAAAAAAAGGAAAAAAGAAAACAATTTCTCTAGATAGTCTTAAAATTTAAATAACTTTTCTTTTTTTTCTTGAAATTTTTTATCATTTGAATTTCTTTTTTTTTTTGTGTGTGTATATTGGTATTTTCATGTAGATAGTTTATATTTATACATTGAGGTCTCTATTTCTAGTGTTAAAGAAATGAGACGTTTTTTGGGACCATTTAACGCTGTCTTGAGGGACCGTACACTCTCTTTACGCTTTAAATCAGCCACAGGGAAGAAGATTTCTACGATCATTATTCCAAGGAAGGTCGTTGAACAGCGGCGCAATTATCATAATTCCCCTCAACCTACAGCTTTTCCTCCACCGCCATATCCTCCTCAGTATTCCTCAATGCAGAATCCCTATGCATCACCTTATGTCTACCAGGGAGTTCCACAGGTACCACCTGTAGTTCCTAATCAACGGGTAAATTCCATGGGCTACCTTGGGCCCGCAGTGCCTGAATTGGGAAGTAAAGAGAGACCAATAGTTGTTGTTTCAGCACCTCAAAAAGCTACATGGGCCACGGGATTTTGGTTATTTTTACTCCTTGGAATTGGATTGACTTGTGTATTGAATCTTATTGATGAAATCAATGCAAGAATGCAAGATAGTAACCCAACACCAAAAACCATTGCTGTTCCTCGTGCGTCGTTTGCTGGAATGTTTGGATCATCAGATGTCAAGCCTGTCGATTTAACTGATCTAGATATCACTTTTGATTCTATTCGTGGATGTGATGAAGCCAAAGCGGAACTTGAAGAAATTGTCGAGTTTCTTAAAGATCCAGAAAGATTTCATTATCTTGGTGGACGTCTTCCAAAGGGTGCACTATTGGTTGGACCCCCTGGGTGTGGGAAAACGATGCTAGCAAAAGCCATTGCAAAAGAGGCTGGAGTGAGTTTTTTCTACTCTACTGGAAGTGAATTTGACGAGATGTATGTGGGTGTTGGATCTCGTCGTATTCGAGAATTGTTTGCCGCCGCTAAAGCACAAGCTCCATCACTTATATTTATCGATGAAATCGATGCCTTAGGAGGCAAACGGTCAAGAAATGATCACACATATTCTCGGATGACTTTAAATCAACTTTTGGCAGAAATGGATGGGTTTCATTCAAAGGATTCTGTAATCGTTATTGCAGCTACCAATACTCCTGATTCCTTAGATAAAGCTTTAACTCGTCCTGGACGCTTTGATATGACGGTTGCGGTAGAACCTCCTGATATAAAAGGGCGGGCAGAAGTTTTGCAAGTTTATTTGGGCAAGGTAAAAACTGATGGTACTGTAAGAGCGCTTGATATCGCTCGTGGAACAACCGGATTTACTGGAGCAGAATTGAATAATCTTGTTAATATTGCAGCTATACGTGCTGCAGTTCTTAACAAGAACGCCATAACTCTTGAAGATGTGGAATATGCACGAGATAGAGTAATGATGGGTGCTGCAAGCAGGAAAATTATTCCTGAAGGGGAACGACGATTGACTGCGTATCATGAGAGTGCTCATGCTTTGGCAGCAATTCTCCTAGAAGGAGAGGGAGCTGATCCTGTACATAAAGCAACAATAGTTCCACGAGGAAGTGGTGTTATGGGGCTCGTTCAGCAATTGCCTAATAAAGATGTATACAGCCAAAGCAAAAGACAATGTCTAGCGCGATTGAAGATTTGTCTTGCAGGACGAGTTGGTGAAGAAATATTGCTTGGAAACGAGGATGTAAGTACTGGCGCCAGCTCTGATTTTCAACAGGCGACACAACTAGCACAAAACATGGTAAGACGTTTTGGATTTAGCGACGATCTTGGTTTTGTGAACTATGGTTCAGCAGATACACCAGAAGGGGCTTATATGTCTGATGAAACTAAGAAAAAAATTGAAAAAGAAGTTGCTTCCCTTTTACAAGAATCATATAAAGATGTTAAACAGATGTTATGTAATCACCGCAAAGAACTTGAATCTGTAGCCAATCATCTTCTTCAACATGAAACACTAACAGGCGATGAAATCAAAAGGATTTTTAAAGGTGAAGTACTACCATCCATTACCAAAAAAGAGAATGTGCGATCACCGCCTCAAAAATCATCAAATGATTCTGACGGAACGAAGGGAAAGCGTCGTCCTGTGACTATATCTTAGTAAAATACAAATTCAAAGGGATATATTTCCCTTGTTATATATGAACTATATTGCTTTATTTGTGTATGCATCTGCATATATATATATATATATATATATATATATGAGGCAGTTAATTTCCTCTTCTTTCATATTTCTCGTAAAGGAATATTTTCTTATTGAAAAGTAAGAAAAAAAAAATGTATCAGCAACGTAAAAGAAGAAAAGAAGCCAAAAAACAAAAAAAAAAAAAAACGAACGAAATGGAGCTGATTGTCGTTGCCACAATTATTCTGAAATTATTTCTTTTTTTTTTTTCTGCGTCGGGGTGTAGGTATGTGTGTGTGTGTGTGATTCCCTACGTCAAAGAAGATTAATGACGATAGCTTATATATTGAAATCATTTATTTTTCTTTATCTATTATACTGTTTTATTTTTTATTTTTTCTTATTTTTGCCATTATTTGCTTCAATTCACAAGTGGAAAGAGTAACCTAACTCTTTTTAAAGTGAATAATATATTTGTATTTTAGTGGAGTACTAGCGAAGGGGTGGGGTAGGCATTTAGGTAATGCGACGTGTTCATTCGCAAACATCCTTTGCAGGCATTATTGGGTCCTCATTGGATGGGGTTTCTTACCAATGCCCTATGATATTGGTATCCTACGTACAAGTACGTCATTCTGTGGGATTGTCCCGCGAAAGCCGTAGAAACCAACCAAATGCAGACCCTACAACTGGGAACCAAATATCAATAACGGAACCACCAGATCTAACACAACACATTCAATTTGGTCTTAACAATTTAGAGCATATAACATTTCCAGAGGTTCCAGAAGAACGTCGCAGTCGCACAGATGTGGAAAAAGAACGTGAAATGCAAAAAAAGTTTGGAAAGTACGGACCTGGAGAACGATTAACGAAGAATTCTCAACAAACACGCCGTGATATGCTACAAGAACAACAAGACGTTGATGGACTTCCATGGGAAGTACGATGGCGAAAAACACTCATACCAACTTCAGAAGAAATAATTCAAGATATCCGTGATCGATTTGATTTATATATTCAAGATCCTATAGAACGAGAACAAGAATGGTATCTTCATTGGAAAGATCGATCATTTAAAATTCAAAAAGATCGCATGATTTGGCCACAGGGTTATACAGATTACCTTGATCACTATGACGAACACGGCAGACGTCGAGTTCTTCCATCTGATCAGCGTTGGTCGGATACATCATGGAAACATTTGGCTGATACAAAGTACAAAGATCGTATGTGGCTTATAGAAGGAGAAGAAAGGAAAGCGGTACATCAGAGCCTTTGTGAAGATCGTGTATTAATGGAGGAAGAAGAACAACGTCAGTTAGAAATGGGAAATGTATACAATGGAATCTTATCTGGTGTAGTGGATCTTGACCCTGAGCAAACATATCAAGCTCTCTCAGGTACGGCAGATCCTTTAGAAGTTGCTCGTACGAAGATGAAAATTCAGGCATATGGAGCCCAACAAGCAATACAAAGTGGAAGGGAAAGAAAAACTTTACAAATAGACCCGATATCAGGTTTACCAAAAGCAGATATGGAGCCACTCCCTACAGGCATAACCGTTGAACAGGGTGCATCTATCGCTGCCCAGGCAAATATTCAGAATGAAATGTTAGAACAGAGAGCTGATATGGCAAGAGAAAAAGGTCAAGACCCAGTCTTTGCTCTTATGAAAGCACATCATAGCACATCCAAACAACATGACGATCGTCCAGTACTTCGAACTTTGGTTGAAGAAAAAATTGAAGCCACAAAACAACTTCAAAATAGTTATAAAACATCAACATTAAATAAAGTAAAAGATACTTTAGAAAAAATTGAAAATGCTACTCTAACTGATGGGAGAGGTAATGAAACAAAAGCTTGTGAAAATAATTTATTAACAGATTCTGAAAATTACTCAGTATCGTGCCAACTTTTGAAAGAGAGTCCTTCTGGTTTTATTCAAGTAGAAAAGCGTCCACATAACGCAGAACCAGATATTCCACCTGAACTTTACAACATTCCACAAAGTCATGAGATGGATACTATTCCAAAATGGTACCGTGAAACTCTTGTAGAGACGGAACCACTTATTCAAGCATACGACATGACCCATGATCCATTAGAAGTAACAAAAAAATCATTGAAGGAGTATTATCAACCACCGGAACTAGTAGAGGAGAAACGTATTACAAATGATGATGCTATATGTGGTGTTTCATCTTTTGATGAAATAAAAATGCATAGACTAAAGTCACTACCAGAGTTGGTTGAGGGTTATAAACCTCTTCCACTCTTTAGAGAGGTTGCCAAGGATGATCAAGCCAAGAAGGATAAAGACGAGTTGAAGTCATCAGGGAAAAAATCTGAAAAGTTGCGGAAAGAGCGACAGGAACGACTTCGGAAGGCGAAAGTTCAGTATGATCCTGATATTCTTCTTCCCACTTTACCATGGGAGACGGATTCTGTTACTGATCCATATCGTGGGGTTGCGAAGGAAGACGCAATAGATTTCAATAAGGCAGACTTAGAAAAGGCTTGGCGTGCTTATCGAGACACTTTTCAACAGAGTATCACAGAATTTGGGAATCTCACGCAAGTGACAACAGAAGAAAATTGTGAACGTATGTTAATGGATACAATGGATAGATTTCGTCGTGGCGATGTTGGGGAACATCCAGAAATTTCTGAGGAGCATGATAAAGTTTTTAGAATGATATTTGAGGCACACACAAAACATTTTCTTTCAGATTTTTACAAATTTAAAGGAAATCGTATGACAGAGGCTAAAACTGTAAAAGCAGAGGCAGATGAGATACTACGAAGGGCTTCTGGAAAATGTAAATTACTCGGACCAAATTTCATGAATTTTATACAAGAGATGACATCCTTAGAATTAGATTCTATCAGAAAGAATCCTGCACAACGTTACGTCATAATGATTCGAGATCGTAAATATGAACCATTGGGGAAACCATTCATGAATTGGATCACCAATGAACTCAGCGAGTTTATCTTAACAGATTTTAAAAGTATTGAACAACTTGAAACTAATTTAGAGTTTCTTAAAAAACATATAAATGACGCAAGATTTAAATGCCCAATGCGTGTGGAAGGTATTAAAGACTCTGCACGTGATGCTACTGTTGAAGCATTTTTTCAATGGTGTCGTGGTGCACTTTGTTTTTACGCGGGTAAACAATTACATCGATTATATCTAGAATTCGCTGATACTCGATTTCGCACTAGGGCTGAAGAATTATTCGAAGATTCTATAGAATGGTTCTCAAACTACGCCAAAGCTGCAAATGGTATTGTGCAGATTCCTATCCCTGATTCTGACCCTCCATATGAATATGAAGAAAAGGATTTTCTTGATGGAGAAAATGCTGTATATGCTGAAATTACTGGAAAACTAGATAAAGCAGAAGGATTGTGGCATTCAGGAACATCAAAGCGATGGTATCCTGTTACTGATGAAACAGAGTATATTTGGTATAATGAGCGCCGAGGTCGCATAACACTTGCTCTGGATATTTCTGATCGTTGCCTAGAAAATATTAATAAGAAGACACATCCTTCTATTCATCCGTTTCCAGAGCGTGCCCGTCCTTTTCTGGAAGGGGCACCACTAACTCAAGAAACAGCAGAGCATCTTTGGATGCGATATGTGGGAGATGTATATTATGAGCACAGTGAATTAATGTTTCGACAAGGACGCTTTGAAACAGGTCGCTCATATCGTGAAAAATGTCTTAATTTATATCACTTAGCTATAAGAGTAGCACGTGAAAGATTACCTCCATCTTGGAAAGCACCTTTGTTAACGGAGGCGAAATATCTTATGCGAGTTTATACACCTGGTACAGATGTTGAAAGACATTTAAAGGAGGTAGAAGTCGTAGTAGACAAACTTTTCGCAGTAAAGGAACCTCGACACTGGATAGAACCGTTTTCTGACCTTCCATATAGAGTCGCTTTAGTTCATAGTAACTTACCTGCATTTGGGGAGTTTATTGTAAATACAGTAAATTCTCGTATGAAGAGTCAGAAACCGTCTAATGAAGTACTTCTTGAGAATATGCGTCAACGATCACTTGGTGGTGATAACTTGCGTGAATTGGATGAGTATTATTCTCTTGTAAATGAAGTTGCTGAGGAAGCTTTTCGAAAAAAAATCCTGCGCTGGCGAGCACAAGAGTATGAAGGTTCAGATCCATACCTATTTTGGACACATCTCTATTTCGCTTTCCGTGTTCATCCAAAAGATGCTGAGGAAGTGCGTAAAATGTGGGATATGTATGAACCAGCCTATCTCTACATTTATACACAAAGTGCTCTTGCTTCCCGTACTCGTGGAAACAAATTAATTAATGATGCATTACGTCGTATGTGTCAAATTCTTCTGCCAGGTAATGAGGAACAAAAGAGAATACTTCTAAAGGAATTGACAAAGGTACGGGAGAAGATGGCACATCTTATCGATAGACGGGAATTGGACCGAACCATTCGAGCGTTAGAGGCCCATCTAACGGATTCAAAACATGTTCCATTTATGTATGGTTCATCTTTACTATATCGTGAGGCAGTAAAGCAAGAGAGAATAGCTAATAATCCAAATCTCCGTTCTAATCTCGCCGCAAAAGATTATGCGGAGCTTCAAAAGCGTAAGGAGTCTCTTCGTGCACATGGATCTACACTGGATCCTCATCAGGCCGCAAAAATACAGGAGCAACAGAGTTCCACCTCTTCTATGAGTGACGAGGTTTTGGGAACACAACCTGACCTCTCCACAAAAGATATGTTTGCAGAAAAGTAGCATTAAATTGTTCTGTGTATATCTGCTGTTGAATAAGGGGTCCACCCCCCTCCAAAAAAAAAAAAAAAATAAAAAAATTTATTTTTATCACAGAGGTAATTTCCTCTTTAGGGACATACATATTGTTTTTTTCACTTATTTTCTATTTTTGCTTATATTATTAAGTTTGAGAGGTGTATCCTTTGATTTATTATGCGCGTATCTCTTAACTGTAGAGAGTGAGGTTTACCGTTGCTTAATTTAGCTATAAATGTTTACTATTATTATTACTATTATTATTACTGTTATTATCGTCAAATTTATTTATTTATTTATTTATTTATATATTTATATATTTTACTTCCTTTGCTACCTCTCTTGATGCTCCTTTTTTTTTCTATGTATATTTATTGGTACTCCCCCTCTGCCTCAACATCTCTTTTCTTTTTCTCCTTTTCTTGTTACTATGAATGAAAGAGTTTAAAGGGTTTCCCAAATGATACACCGTGTTCTCCTTACTATTATTTTACTCCATTTGGTACTTCAGGGAACGTGGGCCCATCAATGGGGCCATACTGAAGAGAACCCAAAGGTCTCTGTTGGTGTAATTCACCACGCACCGTCATGCACAGAGGATCAGCGTGTTAAGTTTAATTCACATGTAACAGTAGATCTTCAGCTCTTTACTGATCGTGGCAAGAAAAATAGAAAAGAGGTCTTGAAGAAAGAGGATAAAGTCATCCGTAATGTTGGTCATGGTTTATCACTTCTTGGACTGGAGTATGGCATAATCGGTGCCTGTGTGGGTGAGACTCGTTCTATTCGCATCCCTGCCGAATTGGGCTTTGGTCCGGATGGAAATGAAAAACTTAAGGTGCCAGAAGACACACCGCTGAGGGCGATAGTGGTAATCAAGTCCTCCCGTATGGCTGCCCAGGAGGAGTTGGATAAGGACCCCTTCTCTGGGGATGAAGATTTTGAAGATAATACTGAGGCAACTTTACCTTTCCCACCTCCAATAGTAGAGGTGAGTGATGACGATTTCGAGGAGAAGGTCAAGGGCAAACACGCTTTGTTCTTTTTATACGCAAGTTGGAGCGACAAATCAAAGGAATTTCAGCCAGAGTTTATTAGAGTGGCAGGTGCTTTCGCTGGTGAGAGTGATGTTGTGCTTGTGGCGACCGATGCGGGGGTTAACCACCAACTCGCTGATAAATTTGATGTGGACGCATACCCCAAGATTTCTTTACTTAAGGCGACAGGTGAAATTATCCCATACAATAATGAGATGACTGCGCTAAGAGTCACAATGTTCTTGAACAGGGAGCTGAAAAAGAGCGTTCCATTGCCATGAGGTATTAAGGTGCGTCAAAATTCCAAGGAACAAAAAAAAAAAAAAACAATAACTATAACAACGACACAAAAGCAATATTCAATTGAAATTGTATGTATGTGCGCGCAGTATGGTTGATTTATAGTTTGGGCTGTTTGATATGTGCGTACTTGCTATTTTTGAAAAGGGAAGATATATGCTCTAATCCTCATATATCACCGTGTCTGTGCCTTTGTGTCTGCGAGTGTATGCATATATCCTCTTTTCTGCATCATAAAATATTTAGTATGAGTACTGCCAGAGTTTCAATGGTTGTGTTTTTTGTTTTTCTCTCGTTATGTTTTCTTTTTAATTCTTTATCGTATCAATCGACAAAAATTTTTTTTTTCTTTTTTTCTATTTACCAGAAGGCATTCATTACTGGGGGTCACGGCGAAAATGACAGAGGAAGCAGTTCTCCGTCATGAGAAGTTCTTGCAAGAGGTGGGGAATGGTATAAATACCCACACTTCTAAGATGCGAGAAGATATTCTTAACATGCTAACCTCTCACCTCAGGGAGCAGCAGTTTGCCATAAAGCGATCACTGCAGGATGAAGCGGAACGCCGAGAGAAGATACTACTAGAGGAGAAAAAGGAAACTGAGATCTTGCTTCGTATCGCAGAAGATGATAGACAGAAACAAATGATTCTTGTGCGACGCGTAACTGGTGTCTTGGGCGATATACACAAGCAAATGTTTTGTCAACGTGTTTTTAGGCAATGGTTACTTTGGCTTATACAGAAAAAAAAACAACGGCAACTTTCAGAGATTGCAAGTCGTTCAGGAAACATACTTCGATCATATCACGTATACACACAATGGCGACTTTTAGCCGCGGTGCGTCGACAGCAGAGGCTTGCTTTAGCTGAAGAATCTAGATGGAAATCTCGTGAGGCGGCGCTCTTAGCAGAGATAGACACTCTCAAAGGTATCGTGGAACAGGAACGTCATCGTAGCGATGAGTTGGAAGAAGAAGCACGAACGGCACTTGTCCGTGGAGTTTGTGCACTAAATAGAGAGGCAGTGCAGTTGCTGCGAGGTACACAGAGTACAGAGGAGGCTGGAGTGGTGCCTTCTCAATTGTATGATGCCAGAGCCACACGCTTACCATCAACGCGGGCGAGTCGAACACCAAGTACTACGGCGAGATTTGAACTACCACCCGTTCATGCAACAACAACACCAACACCAACACCAACACCAACAACAACAGGAGCAGCAGGAGTACCAACAGCACCAACAGGGACAACAAGTGCAGGAGTAGCGATACCTGTAACTGCGAAAACAATAACAGCAGCACCTGTGTCAGTTTCAGTTCCGGCTTCAGCTCCAGCACAGGAAATAGAAACAGGAGTATTACCAATGGAAGCCCAAGAAGCGCATTCTCATCAAACAATGCCGCATGCTTCTTTGGTGTATCAAACACTGCCACCCAGTCCACCGTGCCATGTCTGCTATGCTCCTGACACGTGTGCGTACAATACGAGTCAGAGAGTTCACCAACCTTTTGTGGTATCTGTCGATCCTACTGCTGTTCGTAACTACGGGGTTACACCTCTTTTTCAACGTTCCACACACACTGGCCGCGCATCTTCTAGAACCGCACAACAGCGTTATGCACGGTAAGAGTGTTGTTTACACAACACTCCCTTTGATAGGCAAATCACATATGTAGAAGTGAAAAATAGAAAAATATGACATAAACTTGACTTGTAAAGAAATACACATTCAGTCCCCTTGTGCGGTTTTTTTTGTTTTCCCACTACTTGTATCTTTCTTTCCCTCTCTAGATTGTTTTTCTTTTTCCGTGTGGTCTCCTCACACCGAAAATAACTTGGGACAATAAATATTTAGAATAAAAGGGAAAATTAGGTCCCACAGAACATACATTTATTCATCAATGAAATCTTATGAACCTTTTTAGTTTTACTTGTCTTTTAATTTTGTACTTCTTTATGCAATACATTCACAATGTTCTTCTATCTAGATGATTATGACTCTTCGTTCTTTTTTTTTTATATATTTTTATTTTATATTTCTTCTTCTTGCTGGTGTTCTGCGTGTGTTTTTCTATTCAAATATACGTATTTATAGGTACAGTAGATTTACAGAATGGAGCGACGTTTAAATCGTACCCTGATGACACAGATTATGGACGCGTTAAATATTCAGAGGAAGGCCGCCCTACTTTCCCTGCCGTTTGAGTCTTCCTTGGCACCCTCTTATACCTTTTCTAAAACCGATTCCGCTTCCTCAAAGAGGTTGCTTGACGCTCCACTAAGTACTGAAAAAGAAGTGATGCCCTTTCTTCGTGACGCGGTACTGAAGGCGATTGAACGCCCTTTACAATGCTGTAATCAGAATCAGGAAGCTAATGGTAACGTTGAGGTTGGAACCATTTTAGAGGGTCGACGTCTTGTAGGTCTTAATCTTGCTTGTGCACGTCTGTGTGGCACATTTAACCGTAGCGATCTATCTGGAGTTGATTTTACTGACGCCTTTGGGGGCCATTCTACATTTAATTTAGCCCGAATGCGCCGTTGCTGTTTGACAGGGGCGCAGTTTCACTCCTGTACTTTTCTCGCCACTGACGCCTCATACGTAGATGCACGGCGGGCTCGCTTTTCCCACTGTGTCTTTCGCCGAACTGACATGACAGGGTGGGATGTGCGTGGGGCGACTTTTTATCACTGCGACTTTACAATGAGTGAGTTGAGTGATTGGGTGTATGATGGACAGACGGCTGTATTCGCCCCTGTGGGATGGAGCCGCTGCCGCCGTCTTAATTGGACCGCGCGTGGGAGTTGTGCGGCGCCGCAGTCGTGTACAGTCGGCGGTGCCGTTCCTTCACTACCACCACGCAGAGAGAAGGGAGTGTAATTCCCTATGTATGGAAATACGATACGGCGGTCTTGTTGAAGGAAGACGAAGAAGGAAAGAAAGAAAGAACTAAGAGGAAATGGGGTGGATGTAGGCTTTATACGTATTCCTCCCATTCTTCCTTTATTTATGCACAGCAGAGTAAAAAGCATAGGTTTACTTGTTTTTTTTTTCATTGTTGTTGTTGTTGTTGTATATATTTTTTCTTTTCGTTTTTCTTCTTCACTCTCTAAATTGTAGTGTTTGTTGTCATCAGCCCTTAATAAAGATAAGAAATCAGGAAAGATGAGTCCCGATGATTTTGTCCGTGCCCTATCCTTAATGTACTCAACCAACGACAATGACACACGTCGCGCTGTCACGGTGGAGGTTCTTAAGATGGAAGACAAAATGAATTCGGACGATTTGTTGCGTATTGGAATAGACTTACTTCGTATTTCTAATCATGGTGCTGCCGTACAAGCTTACGGTGCGGTACTCCTCAGACGTGCTGTGAGGTCTGGCCGTGTCTCTCCAAGTAGAGTACCGTACAATGATATTATGATGTGGTATTTCAGTGAACCAACCATGGGAGGTGTATTGTCCGGGGCTCTCATAGATCTTATTACTGAATGTATGGTGTTTGAGTGGCCTGAGGAATTTCCAGATCTCATGAAACATCTCTGCTCACCACCAGGACGATTAGCTCATGAACCTCGTAAAGTGCGTCTTTTATGTTCAATTACTAAAACATTTATGGAACCACATATTGGTCATGTACCTGTATCTAGAATGAGAATATTAAAAGAAGCATTGGCATCTTGCGCTAAAGAAATCCTTGTAGAAGTTATACAAGCTTTGTTTGATATGTACACTGCAGCTGGAGGTGAGAATAGCCAAAGTTGTGTAGAAGGTACAGAGTCCTTAGTCACAGATTGTTTGATAATCATCACGAATTTAGCCCCTTCTCTTACTATACCAGAGTGGTGGGAAATAGGATTAGGTAACGCTTTATCAGTGTTAGTTCACTGGCGACCTGTAGCCCATGAGGCACTTTCAACAACAACAGCTCTTCTTAGGGTTGATGGTCTTCCTGCAAGAGCAAAAGATCCAGAATTATCATCATTTATGGCAGCTGTACTTCGTTCAGTGGAAGTAGGTGTAGCTGAATGCAATTACTCTATGCTTGAGGAAACGATGGAACTTTTACTCGAAATGCCAGACCCAATCCTCTCTGCCGTAGAGGCTCCTGTTTGTTTGGCGTGTCATTTTACGTTAGTTGTTCCAAGTATTTACCTGGCTTTTACTGCATGTATGGTTTTACGTCGCTTGGGTGATGTGGTGTTTAACTATATTAATCCTTTGGAATTTATTATGCGTTTGGCAACGTTAGTAGAAAAAAATAAATTTGACCCAGAACATGGAACACATAAAGAAGGAAGACTTTTATCAGAACAACAGTATGGAACTCCTCAATTATTTAATGCTGGTTTCGCAGAGTTTCGTGGAATTGTAGGACACTTATTATCTTCTGTGGCGAGACTCTATCCTGTGGTGAGTAACCGGTTTATTCATAGAATGATTTCAACTCTTTCTGATGGGGCTGGAACATCAAAGGATACACGAACTTCTTCAGGATTTGTAACACATCAGAGTCCCACATATCTAGAGTGGGAAGCCACTCAGTTTATGCTTACTCACCTATCTGAATCTTTTAAGTACTCTTCAGATTTAATACCAGAGTCAATCAGTGCTTTATTGTCTAAACAGAATGGAGATATGGTTCTATGTCCTTTATTTCTTAATATGTTATCATCATTCTGGAACTGTAGAGATGATGTGGCACTTGGTGTATGGGAAGGGACACTTGAAATCCTTTTTAATTGTGTTGAACGTAGACACTCCAATACGTACGATCCTGATGTTGTATCTGCTCGTAAACGCGCCCTAACACTACTCATAAATGCTTGTAGTCAACATTCCACATGTTTAGCTCCCTTATGTAATCCTTTTTTGAAAAGAATGGAATGTTTATTAATGACAGTATCCACAGCACAGCATGAAAAATCTCTCTTATACGAAGCCATGGCGGCCCTCACCTGCGCTCTTCCCCCGGCAGAGGCACAGTATCGACTTCAAACATTTCTTAATCCCATTGTAGAGATGTTGGTAGAGCGTGTACAAAGTATGGATCAGAGAAGGTTTAACGATATCATTACTGCTCGAACCTCTGAGTTTTTAGGTCATCGAGACACCATACGCGACAGTGTATGTGTGATTGCAGGTGTACTGCGACGATGTACAATTTCCCCATACTTGGTAGAATTGTCTACATCCTTATTACCCTATATTGCGGAACTCTTACATCTTATTCATGGAATTCGTGCTGAGGAACTTCCACCAGCGTATGTAGGAATTCTTGAAATGGGTGGTGAGGATCGTGAACAGTATCTTCCTGGAAAATCACGAAAGAGTAATACGTGTCCTGGTCCTGTGTATAAGGCTCGAAATGTTCTTATGGATTTGCGATTATCACTTTATCAAGTGATTGGTGTATTGTGTTCATTTATCCCTGCAGACAGGCTTGGGGAAATTGTCCGCATACTGGGACCCTCTGCAGCGTTTCTACCCACACATGCTGTACGTTCATTAATTACACGTTGTCTCTTTCCCGTGGGTGATGCGCATCCAATTCTCATTCCGGGTATATTACAAGCCTGTGCCGTGTTCTTTGCCCGCCACTCCCGGCGAGCATCTACACGTCCAGAGGATGAAGTAATCGATTCCAAGCAACTCTTTTGCTTTTCCAAAGATATTTTGACATATATACGACAGCGAGTGGTGGAACAGAGACTTCTGAGTGATAATTTATTAATGACTCAGGCTGTTTCTGAGGTGGCACTAACCATGTTAGAAAGTAGAACGAATATATATGATTGCTATCGCCTCACTACCACAGTATTTGTTACTACCAAACACACAGATAAGGAAGTACAGGCACAGGTGGATGAACTAGCGGTTTTTGTGTTTGGACGGATAATGGAGTTTGTAGTGCAAACCGATTCTACTGTATTGCCTTTTAGGGATCGCGATCGACTGTTGGTTTCACTCGCCGACAGTTACGTGGATAACTTCCCAAAGTACACAGAGGCCCTACGAGTACGGTTTCCACACAAACAAGTAGAGGAACTACATGCCCATTTAACAGTGGCCTCCCGAGTGGATATAAAACGTCGGCGTTTTAAGGAATTTTTACTTCGTGGTGTAGAAGGAACAAGACCAGAAATGTGATGGAGATTAAAGGGGGTGGGAAGGAAGATTGCAGATGTGAAACACCATTTTTGGAGTCAATATGGTAATTATATAAATGCAATGTTATCACAGCTTGAAAAAGTGGTACTCGTTTTATAACATAATAAACCACCATAACGAAAAAAGAAAAAAAGATTTCTTCTTACGATTACTGCTCTTACTGTTATTATTACTGCACTTTACTGGTATTTTTTTTTTTAAATCTATATATCTATCTATAAATATATAATTACGATAGTAGGAATAACAACCATCATCTTTTTTTTCATCCCTTTCTCTTTTCGTTTCGTTTTATTTTTTATTTTCATTTTCTACATTCTCCAAGGCACATGTCATTCTATGCAGAAACAAGGGTCTTAGCTAGGTCCAAGAAAACGGTGTTGATCCGCACCTTTGTTTTTCACCCGGTTTCCTCCCGCTAGCATCGTGTAATCATATTATTATTATTATTATTATTATTATTATTATTATTATTATTATTATTATTATTATTATTATTATTTATTTATTTATTTATTTATTTATTTTAATTTTTGGGAATTAAACTTATGATGAATCCTTCTCTTTCTTTAGGTGGTATGCCATCATTACGCTTATTCTGGGAGGGATTTAAAGAAAGAGCACTATATCGTTGTGGGATAGAGAACTCTCGTATTTGATTTTTGACTGCTTACGTCTTTGTAGATTCTGGGGTGGGGACGTATGACTGGAAAAAAGGGGATAGGAAGTGAAAAGAATATTTATATTCAATTATTTATTCTCACTGTGCTGTTATTTATAGCATCATACTGAAGAAAAAAACTGATATGTTCATGTCATTTAACGAGTTTTATGAGATTGAGGGGATACGAAACCCGACTGTGAGAAAGGGGTTCTTTCCTTTTTCCGTTTTTCTTCATTCCTTGTACAATATATATACATACTAACACACGCAAAGGAAAAACAAAATCCAACCACACAAAACACTAAATAGCCCCAAACACTAACACTCCCTGTAAAAAGGGCAAACTAAGAACAAGAAAAAAATAACAAATAAAGAAGGAAAACGAGAAGTAACCACAAAAAAAAAAAACAAGAAACAAAAACAAAAACAAAAACAAACAGACAAATAAACCAATAATACGTGATGCTCCGCCGACGCGTGTTTCAGCAGCTCAGCAGTGCCATGACATCGCTGCGCCTCCTCACAGTGACGCCCATTCCAATGCCCGCGCTCTCTCCCACGATGGAAAAGGGAAAGATCACGGAGTGGGTGAAGAAGGTTGGAGAACCTGTTGCCAACGGTGATACTTGGTGTAAGGTGGAAACAGACAAGGCCGTTGTCTCGTACGATAATACCACAGAAGAGGGATTTCTCGCACGTATCCTCGTGCAAGTGGGCGAAGAGGCCACTGTGGGCGATACGGTGTGTCTGCTCGTGGATGAGGCAGACGGTGTGAATTCAGATGAAGTGAAGAATTGGAGTTCCGCCCCTCCAACACAGCAGGAGGCCGCCGCCGATACGACGACTACTAATACTAATACTAATACTACAAGTGCGGTATCGAGCAGTGGTGGGGAGCGTGTACGGGCCTCCCCGCTTGCCCGCAAGACGGCAAAAGAATTAAATATATCGCTGGAAGGTATTAAAGGCACCGGCGGTGGTGTTGGCCGCATTGTGAAGAAAGATGTGGAGGCTGCCGCAGCTGCAGGTACGGCACAGAAGGGATCCGCAGCTGCCAAACCCGCAGGAGCATCAACAGCATCAACACCAACGTCAACTACTGCTGCTGCTAAGCCAAAAGCACAAACACCAGCGGCGGCCTCAAAGCCTGCGGCTCCTGTGAATGAAAACTATACAGATATTCCCGTTACCAACATGCGGGCGACAATTGCCAAGCGTCTTACACAGTCAAAGAATGTGGAGATTCCGCACTACTACCTCTTTGAGGAGTGCTGTGTTGATAATATGATGGCGTTGGTGCAACAGTTAAACGCCAAGGGTGATGGTAAGTATAAGATTACATTGAATGACTACATCATTAAGGCTGTGGCCCGCGCTAATATGTTGGTGCCGGATGCGAACTCCTCATGGCAGGGAAGTGTGGTTCGCCGCTACAATACCGTTGATGTGAGTGTGGCCGTTGCGACACCCACAGGTCTAATTACCCCAATCATCAAGAACGCCCAGGCGCGTGGATTAGCGGATATCTCTAATGAAATGAAGGTTCTTACGAAGAAGGCACGTGAGGGCACACTTCAGCCACATGAGTTTATGGGCGGCACGGTGTCTGTCTCAAATCTCGGCGCCAGTGGTATTCCCGGCTTTACGGCGATCATCAACCCACCGCAGTCTCTCATCGTTGCGGTTGGATCTGCCAAGCCGCGGGCAAAGATCACATTAAATGCGGAGACCGGCAAGTATGAAGTGAGTGGAGAGGTGGAAATGGTAATGAAGTTCAATGCCTCCTTTGATCATCGCGTTATTGACGGCGCCGTAGGGGCGGAGTGGTGTAAGCACTTCAAGGATGCTATTGAGAATCCTCTCTCACTGATGCTCTAAGAAAAGAAAAAAGAGCAGTGAGAAAAAGAGAGAGAAAAGGAGAGGACTTGCTTACGCTGATGATACTGTGCGTTTTTCTCCATATCTCTATCTTTCTATCTCTCAGTCTGTATCTGTGTATGTGTGTGTTTCTATGCAGGGCTGTCTAGGACCGGCAATGTCAGTGTGATAATGCGAGAGGAACACACAAAATGAATGAATGAGTGAACGAAAGAACGAATGGAAGGGGGAAGAGCCAAAAGAAGCAAATGTGTAGGGTTTCCTTTTTTCTTTAGGTAAAGGAATGGGAGCCGCTAGTAAGCGTAGGATAAGAAAAAAAAAAGGAGAAAAGAAGGAAATAAAGAAAGAGAGAATGAGGCGAGGTGGGAAAAAAAAGTGTAGAATAAAGGGAGAACATGGTAATACACAACAGTTGATAGCTTAAGGGAAATAAGAAAATAAAATTGAGAAGGAAAGATGTACGTGCACATTTCACTACTGAAAAGAAGAAAAAATAATTTAAAATGGTAAATTAATCGTATGCAAGGGCATTGAACATATCTTTGGTGTTCATGTTTGTTTTTTCTGTTTTTAGGTGCCTTGACACGCAGACATGCGACTGCCCTCAATAGTCGTGGATGAATGCTGAAGGAGGATGCAAGAGAAGCCTGACTGAGACATGTGTTTTTTTTTCTTTTCTCTTTTCTCTTGTTCGTCTGCTTTGTGTTTCGATTATTTATTTGTTTTCATTACTATTGTTATTTAACCTACTGCTATTCTTCTTATTGTTGGCTGTTGTTCGCCGTGGAGTCTCTTCACTCTATTAACCCACCCATGGAAACTCAGACACAAACAAAGGAAACAACAAAAAAAAAAACAATGGGCATCTATCGTGTACTATTGCCAGGTAATAGGTGGCTACTGAAGAAGAATAATAATAACAAACATCAAAAATAAGAAGGAACGGTTAAAAATAAGAAAAGAAAAAAAAACAGGAAACACACAAAAAAAAGAAAAAACAAAACCCAGTGAAAGTTGTTACACTAGCAGAAAGGAAAAACTCCTCACCTCATTTCATTTTATTTCATTCATATAATTACACGTGCAGATCCTTTTTTTTCTTTTATTTACTTCATTTCTTTTTTTGTTTTTGTGAAGAATGTGGGTCAAAAGATAACGAAGATATTTCTGCTCTATATTTGCAATCCAGAGTGGTGCTTCGTCTAAAACGCGCAAGTATACGTGGGTTTAGGAGAGATAAAACAGCAAAAAAACAACAACAACGAGAGAATAATTTAAAAAAAAGAGAAATAGAAAGAAAGAAAAAAACAATGACGGAAAATGTATATCATTAACACATTACTGTTGATTTATTTTTTCTTTTTTCCTTCGAATGCAAATACGTTTTTTTCTTTTTTTTCATGTCTTCTCTTTTCTTCACCGTTTAAGGCGCAAACACGCCGAAAGAAGGTGTTCCTGAATTGATCTCGATGCTAATGGGAGGTAAGGAGAAAAAGGGAAAATGATAGAGAAGAGAACGTTCCCTTTCACGTATTTTTTCCCCCTCATATTTCGGTTCTTTCACTTGTTTTCTCTTTCTTATTTTATTATTTTGCTTTACATACGTACACACAAGCATACATATGCGCTAAAAAGCATAGGAGACGTTTGTGTTTGTGTCTGTGTGTAAGGACATTGAAAAAAAAGAAAACTCATTTCTGTGGGTATAGAAAGAAAAAGAAAGGAGGAAAGAAAGAGGCCGGGAAAATCATGGGGATTGGGATATCTTCAACTCAGGGGAAAGGGGGAAAAAAAAAAACAGGGTGCATTTATTTGTGGATCTTTTTTTTCTTAGTGTGATTCTGTGTGCGACCATACGTTTTCTTATTCGCAGTCTTTTTTTTCGTCCGTTTCTCCTCGTGCGATATATATATATATATATATATGTATATATACATATATGTATTTGTGATTAGTTCACACATATATTGTTAACGTTAGGGACTGCTCTGCTATATGCTCCTCCCCTCTGACTGCTGCTTGTATTATTTAAATATCAATTTCTTTTTCGCTTTTAATCCCTTTATGACTCTCTCTCTCTTTCACCGCTCATGGGGCAAAACAACCAAAAAAAAAACATAAAACACAATCATCTACATCATCATCATATGGATAATAAATAGGAGCAGAGAGCAACATTAATATCATTACACACAAAAGGAAATAAATAAATATAGAAAAAAGAGATAGTTTGAAATAAATGTCGTCTAAGGGAAAACAGTTATCAGTGCTTATTGCGGGTGCAACCGGAAGTACCGGTAGTGAACTCGTTACGCGTCTCGTCTCACATCCTGATGTCGCACGTGTTGTGGCACTTTCACGCAAACCAATCCCCGTTAATCGCTGGCGAAAAGAATTTCCACATATTCACACCGGTGATGCGTTGAGTTGTCTCTCAGTTATTTCCGTGGATTGGGATAAAATCGCAGCAGATGCCTCTCATCTACCGGCGTCTTATTTACGTGATGGACAGTGGGCGAGTGAACCGATAAGTGAAGTGCCAACGTGGTTTCAAACATGGAAGAAGATGCGAAATTCACTGGGAATGCGTTTGGGCAGCAGAACAGGCGATGCGGGGAGTGTGGATTCGCAGAGAAATGGACAGAAGAACAGAATGATGAAGGGTTTATCCAGTTCCCACAATAATGATTTGCATGGAACAATGGGCGGTAACCTCAATGGCAGCAGTCATAATAAGAACAAGAACAACAGTGCTGGGGGTAATGGAATTAGTAGTAATAATGGTAGTGGTGGTGGTGGGAATAATAATAGTAATAATACTGGCACGACTGGCGGTAATGGTAATAATACCACTAATAGTAATAGTAATAGTGGTAATACTGCTAGTGGTGGTGGTGGTGTTAGTGGGTATGTAAAGGTAGTGGGAGATCCATCTGTGAGTGCTGATGCGCAGAAGGCGTTTCTCGATGAATTACTGCAGACATCATTTTACAAAACTGTCTTTAGTGGTCATCATGTAGCTATTAACTGCCTGGGATCCAGAAAGTTCTTTACACGGGCTGCAGTAGATGCTGTAGATCATCAGTATGCAATAGCATTTGCTAAGATGGTCCGTCTTTTCAATTGCATGGTACACGCAGATCCAACATGGGAGGAGGAAATACTAATGGAGAATCATTGCAAAAAATTAAATAGTGTACACTGGGGAGAAATATACGCCGCCTGTTGTGGTCGTGTCCCTGACGACGCTCTACACACAACAAGCGATTTATGGAATGATATCAATAATATCAATACTATCCATACTAATACTACTAATAGTAATAGTAGTACGCATAATGGGTCTGCAGTTCCACCGTGGACACTGCGACCACCAGAGCGTGGGGGTGAGGGCACACTGCAGCAATTCACACAAGTGAGTGTGATGGGAAGTAGTATGTGGAGTCCACTGCCATACTTCCGCGCTCACGGGGCGTGTGATGTGGATTTGCTCAAACTCTTCAATCGACACAATGACGACAGTGAAGAGGATGGCAATAGGAATGAGGACAGGCGTAGTAAACTCACCACACACGTGAATTCTAGCAGCAATGAAAATAATAATATGGTGATGAATCCCAGTCATGCTAATAACAATAACAATAACGGTAATAGTGATCATAGTGATAATAATAATAATAATGATGAGATTCACAATGAAGCGGCTGCGCAAGAGCGGGCAGATATGTTGCTGCGCCGTAGTGCCGTGCGAGTGTGGAATAACACACATGTTACTATCTGGCGTCCCGGTCTATTACAGCGTGATAATCAGCGACTGACGGAAAGATTGTTTGGTCTCTTTTTCACCCAATTGGATGTGCGGTACTTTGCTGAAGTGATTGTGGATGATATTCTCGGCTCGGTAGAGGACGAACGCGGGTATGATGAAGTGGGGTCTGTGAAGATTGTGGGAGGAAACAGTGTAGCCGTGCGTGTGAGAATGAAGCGGTTGGAGACAGAGTTGAATAGACGCGATACACGTACAATGGGTACATCCACCGATAGTGAAGAGGAAGGTGAGGAACAGACAGTAACAAGTATGTAGATAGATAGATGGTTCTCTCTCTCTCACACACACTGTGTTGATGAATATTAAGAGGAAAACAGGGAAGAAAGAAGAATGAGTGAGGGATATGGAGTGTTATAGTGAACATCTGTCTCCTGTTGTTATTGTTATTGATGTTATTGTTGCATTTTGTTTTCTTATTGATTCCTGTAGGCACCTCAGGAAACAGAAATGAACATATATAGATAGCTCTCTCTCTCTCTGTATATATATATATATATACAGAGAGAGAGAGAGAGAGAGAAAGAAAGGGATCTGATTGTGTTGACATTACGAAATGTTATACGTGACAATAAAAGAAGAGGTTTGGTTCATCAGTATCGTGTTATGGTATCAAAAGTGAGCATAGAGTGACTCTTCCTATTCTCTTGCATTTTCTTTTTTTTCTTTTCTTCTTTTGAATTGTATATCACTCTCTTTTTAAGGCGTATCCCCACACTAACAATAGAAACGAAAAAGAAATGTCGAATAGCAACTACGAAGATGAGACTGTAAGTCCACCGCCGTTGCCTGAAGGTGATGTATTGGAACGCGAACATGTACTGAAAGTTTATGATGCCATCGCCGCCCATTTTTCATCTACTCGTTATAAAGCGTGGCCCAAAGTACAGGCATTTATTGAATCACTACCAAAGTATGCGATTGTGGCGGATCTTGGGTGTGGGAATGGAAAGTACTTTGCATGTGCCCAACATTACCGTGTACTCCCACCTACAGATAATAATAATAATAATAATAATAATAATAATAATAATAATAATAATAATAATAACTCTAATAGTCACACACCGGGAGACATGAATCACGTGGAGGAAACCGAACCGGCATATCGCTATGTAGTGGGAATTGACTCCAGTGAGGGACTATTGCGATTGGCCCAACAAAAAGAAACATCTTCTTCTTCTACTTCATTGACTCCCACCTCCACGAGTACACAATTAACAAGGACGTGTATACCCCGCACAGATCTCCTGCGGGCGGATGGTCGTCGCACAGCACTTCGCGCTGGTGTATTTGATGCGGCTATTAGTATTGCAGTAATTCATCACTTCGCAACACACGAAGGGCGAGTGGCGGCGGTGCGGGAACTCCTGCGACTCGTGCAGCCCAATGGCCGTGTGCTTATTAGTGTGTGGGCGAAGGAGCAACCAAAGAAACGCTCCAGAGATAACGCGGCGGATGTTCTCATTCCGTGGGAAATGCACGAGATGCATGATAAGGATCGGCGGGTGTATCAACGTTATTATCACTTGTTTGCAAGTGGGGAGTTGGAACAGTTGGTGGAGGAGGCAGGGGCGGTAGTGCAAGAGTCGTATTACGATAAGGAGAATTGGTGTGTTATCATTCAACCCGCCGTATAGCCGTACAGTACACACGCAGAGAGAGAGAGAGAAAATGTCAGAGAAGAGAAAACAAAGAAAAGTTATGGGTGTTTGTGATGCTGGTGGTCTTTTCTTTTTTTTTCTCCTTTCATCCTGTTTGTTTTCGTTGTCTATCTATCCTTACTCGGTTGCATATATTTGCGTGTGGTATGGCCTCAATACATGGGGACCTGTGGTGAAGTAATGTTCTCACTCTTTGGACCCCTAACTATATATAAAGACACAAACACATCATCATCTCTTCTTAGTATTTCTTTCTTTCTTTCTCTCTATAAATACATATATATTATATTCTATCAGATCACATTTGGGAATGCGGAAGGGAAGTCATAAGTCAGAGCCACAGGGTCAATTGCGTGTAGTAGACGTGTGGCTGCAGCACACGGCGGATGCGATTGCCACACGCAACGGTGTATTATTAACAGATTACGTTGTACGTGCAGAGGACGGTGGCGCAATCGAAACACTGACGGCGGTGGAAGTAATACAGATTCAATCATTATTACAACAACTGCAGTGTAGACTTACAGATAAGGTGGAACAGATACTTACCAGCCGACGGGAATCGCGCAGTGAACACGCAGAAGATGCGAGAGAGCGACAATTGTACGTGGAGGTGATGGTGCGTGTGGCTATCACCGGTGCACTCGCGAACTACCACCGCACAGAATCCAATGGCAATAACAACAACAACAGTAATGGAAAGGATAATAATAATAATAATAATAATAATAATAATAATAATAATAATAATAATAATAATAATAATAACAATAATAATAATAATAATATTAATAATAATAAGACTTCACAGAGTTATGCGGATACACTTGTACGTGGTCTTCTGTATGCGTTTGAGGTCTTTCAGGAAGTACACACGATGCGCCGCAGTCACTACCCGTCACACCGCCGCGGTGGTAGTACTGTTGGCACTGTTGGATGGGACACACTGTTGTTATTACACTTTGTCCACCGTATTCCACGTATTGCACGGGATGCTAGTGAGTCTGTAATTGATGAAGCCACAGGTCAGATTGTGCGGAGCTGGCGTAAGTTGTTGCAGTCATTACAAATAGCAGATCCACACGAGCCGCCAGAACACTCCCGTCGTCGTGGGGCACTGGCTGTGTGTAATGGTTTATTAAGTATTCTCTTTCATCGCTACAACACCCATCAGTGTCGTGTGCTATTTAATGCTGTAGAACAGAATGAACGCAATGCAGGCTCTGGAAATGATGGAACTAAATCCATTATCCGACCAGCGCAGCACATGACGGCGGAGATGATAACGTTCTATTACTATAAAGGTCGCATTATGTTGTATGATCGTCGATTTAAGGAAGCATATGAGGCCCTACGCGAGGCATATCATCTTCTTCCCCCACCAGGCGAGGGAACAGATATACAGCAGCGGAATAAACAACGTGTACGCTTCTATCTCACTGTTGCAGGTATCGCCGACGGAAAGGTAGTGCCGCGGGAAATACTACAACGAGATGATCTTATTGATTATGTCTTTACACCAATGCTCAAAGCCGCCGCTCGTGGGGATCCACACGCCTTTACAAACGCAGTAGAAGCATTCAGTACACTTCTCCGTAGGCGTGGGGTGTATTTTCTTTTACTACGGGCTAAATTGTACTGTTTTCTCGTACTTCTCGCACGTACACAAACCGCACTTGGCGCCTGCCCTGGTGTTGATAATAGTCGTATTCCTCTCGCGGCACTCACCGCCGCCTACGCTCATATTGTGCAGGAGGGAAAGAATACCGTAAAAGAAAAGGAAGAGACACCATTAACACAGAAAGCACAAAAACGGAACCGGGGAGAAGATACCATTAATGAAGATAATGTTATGACAGACGATCAAATGACTTGGTGGACAGCTAAACTGATTGCCAGTGGCCTTGTCCGTGGATATATATCATACGAGCACAAAACTATTGTCTTGGCGAGACAAAATCCTTTTCCCACACTAACAGTGCAGACGACTAAATAATCCGCCCAGCCAACGGAAAAAGAAAAAGGAATATAACGGAGCCCCAAGATATTTTCCCAGTCAACACAAACATCCCTATTCAAGCCACCATATTTAGGGTGTATTATACATCCTTTTTTTTCATACCTTCTACTTCCTCCATCTTACATGCTCAAACCAACAATTACACCTTTTCTCCATCATTTTTCTTATCTTCTACGTGCAAGGAAAACAGAAACAAGAAAAATCAAAAAAAAAACCGAAACTATGCACCAACGCAGGACATACACCGAAAAGTTCACTATACTAATCAAAAACAAAACCGTTTCTTCTTCACCCATTTCTCATTTCCCGTGAGTGTGCTTGACGATGAACGGTTAAGGGAGAAGCATGGCTGCACGCCACTCTGTCTGTTGTCTAACGCACTGATGTGTATGAGAACAAGCATATGTCCGATGGCACCCCACACACTGGGGCCAAAATGAGAGTATTTCTCGAGTCCTTGAAAGCTGAGCAACATCCCCCCGACTGACTATCATCTCTCCATAACTAGAAGCACCTTCACTTCGCTCGTCCCGCTTTTCCCGTGAGTGTGATTGACGATGGATGGTGAAGGGAGAAGCATGGCTGCACGCCACTCTGTCTGTTGTCTAACGCACTGATGTGTATGAGAACAAGCATATGTCCGATGGCACCCCACACACTGGGGCCAAAATGAGAGTATTTCTCGAGTCCTTGAAAGCTGAGCAACATCCCCCTCCCCTGCCACCTCATGTGATGAATAAAAAACGACCAATAATCCGACGCACGAGTAATACCCGTGCATGGTGACAGTTATATTGCAATACTTAACGACTGACTATCATCTCTCCATAACTAGAAGCACCTTCACTTCGCTCGTCCCGCTTTTCCCGTGAGTGTGATTGACGATGGATGGTGAAGGGAGAAGCATGGCTGCACGCCACTCTGTCTGTTGTCTAACGCACTGATGTGTATGAGAACAAGCATATGTCCGATGGCACCCCACACACTGGGGCCAAAATGAGAGTATTTCTCGAGTCCTTGAAAGCTGAGCAACATCCCCCTCCCCTCTCCCTTTCCTTATTCAGAACTCATGTTTTCACGTGCCTGGCCGTCGTGATGCACATGCAATACAACGTTTCAGGGGGGCTTTTGCCTCTCTGGCTGATCCCACATGAACGTGCTTTGTTAAGCGTCATCCGCTGATATCGGCCTTTTCCCTTCTGCGCCTGTCAGCACCTTCACTTCGCTCGTCCCGCTTTTCCCGTGAGTGTGCTTGACGATGAACGGTGAAGGGAGAAGCATGGCTGCACGCCACTCTGTCTGTTGTCTAACGCACTGATGTGTATGAGAACAAGCATATGTCCGATGGCACCCCACACACTGGGGCCAAAATGAGAGTATTTCTCGAGTCCTTGAAAGCTGAGCAACATCCCCCTCCCCTGCCACCTCATGTGATGAATAAAGATAACTTGGATTGGAAAAGGGTATTTGTGAAGGTGTACTTGACTATTTTTCACTCGTTCCTTGAGTGGTTTAATATAGTTGTAATCTCTTTTGGTTTTTCTGTGGTCGTGAAAAAAAAAATATATATATATTTTTAGTAGTTTTTGTTATCCTGTGGAGTTGTTTGATTTTTCAATATAATCGTTCGCAAAGAACAGTTTAGATGGAATTATATGGTTTTTTTTTCTTTAATCTTGTTATTGGTGTGAAAGTAAGTCCTATATATTTTTTTCTTTTTGGGGTAAAGTATCTGATGAAACAGAAAAGGAAGTTACTTTTCTTTAGATGAAGAAATGGAGGGGGTCTTGTGGGGTGCCTGCTACTGCGTATGATGTGGCCGCAGGTGGCCGTTCAGTGGAGGTGCTGCTGTATCATGATGCGGATGCCCGTCCTCTGCAGAGAAACGCGGTGTTGATCGGTTCACATATTGTTATTACGAATGGTCCATGGGGAAAGGTATTTTTCTGGGTGTCACTCGACATTATCAAGGGTATTCAATGTACAGAGTGTTTGATTCTTCCTGGTAAATCGTTTGATTGCCCAATAGATCAAGGTGAATATCCTCTCTATGAAGAAGAGGTGGGCAAAACTTCATCAGTGGGACGAAAGTTTATCTCACTTGACATATTTGCCGATGGCGCGGCTATAACAATGAAGGTGATGGGATCAGAGGGTGAGAGATTTGCTCGAGCTGCGATGTTTCTTTTTCACCTAAATCGTGGTGAGGTGGATGCAATAGCCACACCATTTTACTATCCACGTGATGCGATCTATCCTTTGCGTGGGTCTCCTCTACGTTTGACGGGAACTCTGATGCAGCGTCCTTCTGCTGGAGTGGACAACCAATACGAAACTAATCGAATGCCTGTGGATATTGTTATGGTGAATGAGAAGGAAATTTGTACCGTGAAGAAACTACGGAATAATGCCTTATTATGGCGTGATTTAAAAGATGAGAATTCTGGAAATTTGGGGGTGTTACCACCCAACGCTCTTGCGTTGTTGACATTTCCTTCTAGCAATTCTTTGAGACTTGTGGGATCCCGAGGTGAAGTTTGGATTTTCGAAATTTCTTTTACTTCAACCAATTCTACTGTTCGTTCTGCATTGCAACGACTAAGAGAGTTGTTTCTCCTGGGAGTATTAACAACGCAGCACCCACAGAAAACTGTTGCTCCCATATTTGGACTTAGATACTTTGACATGGATGTTTTGTAC
Organism: Trypanosoma melophagium; assembly: GCF_022059095.1. Lineage (NCBI taxonomy): Eukaryota > Euglenozoa > Kinetoplastea > Trypanosomatida > Trypanosomatidae > Trypanosoma > Trypanosoma melophagium. Next base: position 120,579 of record NW_027125166.1, on the reverse strand, counting down.
CAACAGTACTGTGCAATGGACACAGATGGAGTTGGATATTTTCTTCGCTCTACACTAGAGGCGGCTTTGGGTTCAGTACTCTCAAGTGATGCCTGTCTCTTACAGGCCATAACTTTTCATGAGGAACAGAAACAGAAAGAGGATGTTAATAATGATAATACTTATGACGATGATAGTCATAGCAAGGTAAGTTTAATGGCATACATGGATCGTATGAGGATTCTCCTGCAAGGAACTCTTTTAGAGCGTGCGATGTTTGCTTTTCGAGACTTTGGAGGTATAAAGCCTGGAGGAGGTGTAGTTTCTGGTAAAGATGAAAACAAAAATGCCTTTGTTCGGGTTTCAGATTTTAAGCTGATTGCCCGAGATATTTTGCTTGGATTACGTTTTAAATCTTTAAAAGAAAATGAAACTATTGCTGACGTATTAAACCATATATTGGGTGTTGTGCAAAATGGCTTTAATGAAGTCTCTGGAGTCGCTACCATGTCGTTTGTGACATTCTTACAGGCGTATAAATGACTCTTGGGACGATTAGAAACAAGGAAAAAAGATTAACACGCGAATGATACATTTGTCTGTGGTACTCCTCCACCATTATTGGGATTTGGGGCTGCGCAGTGGGTATTAATTAAACATCTCCTCGCAGGTGTTGAGGCCTCTGTGTGTGCTATAATTGTGGATGGAAGCTCTTCTGCGGAGAAAAAATACATTTGATCTCACCAATGGAACACCAACTATCTCGACTGTGGATAGTAGTTCTATATCTCATCAAGGAATGATTCCAGTATCGTCTGGTTTCTTCCGCAAACGAATTCCTATTTTACAGAATGATCAGGTTACATTCGCAGATTACTTCCCTGCTTTTTTCCACACCATTCGTCAGAGATTTGGTGTGGATGTTAGTGAATTCCTAGATGCCCTTGGCATTAGTGCACTGCGGGCCCGACTCTTGTTAGGACGTTTCTGTGCCCCAAGAGACTTTCGAAGTAGTAGCCGTAGTGGAGCTTTAATGCTCAGCAGTCATAATTATCGATATGTGTTAAAAAGTGTATCCCCTGCGGAGTTTCGCACACTCCGTCGTATAATTCTCGCATAATTAAAACACCTGGAAAATCACACACACACACACACACTTCCACCACGTTATGCTGGTTTGTGTGCAGTATGGTATCACAGTACGAAGAGTGCATTTGTGGTGACGGAGAATATATTCGCACCAGCACAGTTACCTGTTGAAGTGGTGTATGATTTGAAAGGATCAACTCTTCATCGTAGTACTTTAGCAGAACATCGTAAGCATGGGGCAGCCGCGAAGGGTAAAGTTTTTTTGGCAGATAATAGACGACCTCATTTATCAAAAAAATGTACGAGAGGCTTTTATGTTTCAGTTAGAGTCAGACACACAGTTTTTGGAACAATCCAATACTCTTGATTTAGTTTACTTGTAGGAATTCACATCATTGATAATGACACAGCATCGTCAAAGGAGTCTGCGGAACTTTTAATGCAACAGGAGCGACGCATGTGTGAGTCAACCGCAGGTCCTAGTGATCAGCATAAAAAAATCTCAACTGATGAACCCAAAAACTCTGTTGATAGTGTATTCCATGGATTCTATGGTGGAGTAGGTTCTTGTGATGGATCATGTGTTTACTACTTCGGTATTGTGGATTGTCTCGCGGCGTATGGTTTAAAGAAGGTTGGTGAACACTACGGTAAATCAATTTTTTTGCGTGGTATGAAGGAAGTTAGCTGTGTGCCTCCATCTGACTATCGATCACGATTCTTAAACTTTGTGCGATCTATTATCGATGAATGAGAAGGGATATCTCTCCTTCTCTTTTTCTTTCCCTTTGTAATTAGTATTAGCTTTATTTCTTTCGGTTTTGGTATAGTTTTTCTTGTTTTACTGTCAATATTGTGTTTGAGCGTCTATTTGTTTTACTGTTATTGCTTATTAATGAAGGAGTGAAAAATTACTCTTTCCCTCTCTCTCTCTCTCTCTATATATATATATATATATATATATAATACCTCTCTAGAGTGCATGATAGTTTGGATGGAACTTTTGAACTCTTATATAACAATGTATTCTTTTGATTTAAATCTGTAATTCCTTTTTTTTTTCATTGCTCTTCTTTTCTGTTCTTTATCTACAGTGACAACAGAAGAGAGAGGTCAGATAACAAAAGGAAACGAGTAAAAATAAAAAGACAGAATATATATATGAGAGGAATGAGTGCACCTATGGGGAAAGAAACTGAGATAGATTCCATACTCTCACCCCTTTTGCGGGAAGACGTCTGCGGTGAAGATCTCACAGAAGCGGAAAAGTCACTCCAATCTCTCTTGGATGCTCTGAAAGGCCGAGAGCAGCAACACTCAAACGCATCTGTGGTGGAAAGCACATGTCGTTCACTCTTACATGCATATATTCGTATTATTCGTACAACTGCTGGGAAGTGTCTGGCGGGGGGAAAATGTAATGATTCCACATGGAAGTGGTTATTGAAACTTACTATCTGTATTAGTCGTTCCATCACAGAACTGTGCTCCTTACCAGTTTCTGATGTTTATGGCATTAATCCAGCTAGTGATAATCCTGCTATAATCGTGTTTCTGCGAGTATTATCGGATTTACTTCGCCCACCACCATTATTATTATCATCATCACCTGTTATTATGCGGGGCAAGATGGATAGAGAAGTGATATCTCTGTTCTGGCAGTGTTATCCATGGTGGTGTTCGCTTCTCCATCACTGTCTTTTTGTAATTCCCACACTAGGAGAAAGACTTGCGGCAACTACAACCAACATGGTAGCTCGCGCCGCTAGTTGGGTTTCTCGGTATTATACAGCTGAGAAAACAGTAGAAGTTGTCAATTGTCGTGATACACCGGTCTCACATAATAATAATAATAATAATAATAATAATAATAATAATAATAATAATAATAATAATAATAATAATAATAATAATAATAGTATCGATCCCGTGGCATTTCTCTCTTTACTGCATCGCAATAAACACAACAGTCCACAAATAACACCACCGGTTGCCACGCGGATGGATTCTTCAGATCTTTACTGTAATACTGGTTGGAATGTACTTGGCGGGGAATCCGTGTATGCCATGTCGCTGGGACAATCTATTGATGTAGATGGGGCAAATATGGTCCATTCTTTTTTTAGATCAGAAAAGGAACGACAAGGCGTTGTGGAGAATAGTAGTAGTAGTAGTAGTAGTAGTAGTAGTAGTAGTAATGATAATAATAATACTTTACATTCTGCTGATATCTTATTAGACACTCCTGGAACATCTTCATTATCCACAATGCATAGGAGGAGGAGTTCTCCTCCACTTGTGTCTTTGCAGCGTCTCCCGAATGTTGAATCATCTCCATCGCAACAAGCACTGTGTGTGGCGGCAAAGATTGGTACACTCTTCGCCGCACAGGATCTACACACACTACTTCCACTTCGTATGGAAATAAGGAATTTAAAGCCACAGGACGAGGGAAGAAATGTTGTTTCCCACACAATAGTTGAGGAAAAACACCACCACCACCACCACTGTGAAGTGTGTGATAGCATTATGGGTATAATGACAGGACGTTTTTCAATCTCGGATAGTCAATCCCAACGCTCGTTAGCTGCCTGTAGTCTTCTTATTTTACAAAAAGTGCTTTCTCGTGCTCCGGTATGTGTAGAAATGCCTGTAAAGAGAAGTTTAGGAGAAAAGGCAGCAGCAGCAGCTGTGACGGCATTACTTCGTCATGATGCAGAGATGGCAGATGCTCTTATCTCTTTGGTAGTACTTTCTCATGAAAGTAGTGCATTTCATTATTTTATCACCCTTTGGCGTGCCGCTTTTATTTCACATTCGAAATCATTCTCAGAAACAATGACATGGCTTTTTGCTGGTTTTGCATATATGATTGAGAAACACATGATAAAAGATGGGGAGGAGGTGATATATTCCACTATGGATATTATTGGAGAGACTTTTAACGCCATGATTCATGCAATGATGACCTTAGTCTCAGGTTCTTTAAGAAGCAATGATACTTTAACTGAATCTGGTGAGAATCGCCTCAAAAAGGATATGTGTATCCATGGCTTCATTGAATTATGGGACTCTCTACTACGATTAACTTGTTCCTATACTGCACCAATCCTACAAAATAGTCTTTGTATGTTAATAGCCGATAATGAATCTATCTCTAATACTAATACTCCTGTATTGTGCGCACAGGCGCAACTACGTGAGTTTCTCAAATCGTACTATCTCTCAGTGATGAAAAGAGTACTAAATAGAGAGGAATCCTCTTTATTAGACCACCAGTATCCATCTACTCAATCCACATGGTGGCCACAGGAAATAATTGATGATCTACAAGAGTGCAAAAGAATCTTACAACACACACTCCTACTGAGTACATATGCCTGTCGTAGCGATACTGTAAAGTATATTTCTAATAGTTTGGTGAATCACTATAATGAACATCCTGCAGCTTTTTTTTTGCAGGGTCATGATGGACTTTGTATGCAATTGTTATCCATGCAACCCGATATTCCTCATGGGGTGTATATTATGGAGTTACAGAGTATGGCGGCAGATATTATTACAGTTGTGGCAAGATCACTCTCTGATAAACCGGGAAATTTTCCCTTTCAATCACCTTTTGGGTTATTGTCTGGACATTATGCAGTCACATACACACGTCTTTTATATTTACGTTTTCTACAAATGGTTTCCCAACCCTATTCCTCAAATTATCATCATCATCATCACTATGTGCGGGGATTATTGTCAGCAATACGTTCTCTCACAATTGTAGAGAAGGCTGCCCATCGCACTGCTATAAGTCTATCACTTCCAAACTTATTAAGCCGCATGCTAGTCATGACTTATTCTAATATACCACCCACAACAAGTGAAGGAATAGTACAGAAATTTATACCGGTGGAAACACAATTGATGTATCCAACATCAACATCGGCGTCTCCCACTTCTTTCCTTGTAGATGAATTAGGGAGTAGCAGCAGAAGTAGAAGTCGAAGTAGTAGTGATTTGCCACAGACTGTACCAGGAGAACAAGAAGAACAAGAAGAAGAAGAAAGTGAGAAAAATGAAAAAGAAGAAACTCTCAACGTGGGTGGAGAGGGAATATCTTTTTCTGTCAAGCCGGTTATTCCCACACTTGCTCTTAGTGCTATGGCACCACCGCAGTACTTCACTGATAAACGTGAAATAACGTCTGTGCAGGATGATACGAAATCTTCTGTACTTCATAAGTCATCCATACCGGTAGTCCCACCATTAAACCTTATGAAACATCATCATCATCATACACAACATCAACAACATCAAGTAGAAGAAGAGTTTGTAAAGACAAATCCCACACAAGATATAATTTCAAGCGAAGATCATCATCCGCTACTGGTATCGTTGGATGAATCTGCCCAGTTAGCCGAGTTGTTACTTTTACTCTGTTGTTTGCTTCCTGGTCGCAAGGGTGGGCTGATAAGTCAATCGAGTCTCACACTCACCAAACATAAAGTAAATGGGAAATTGAAACAAACACACGGCGACAGTGCTCGCTGGACTCCCACGCTTGTACGAGTTCTTTCCGCCATGCAAACATTCACACACAACACCTCCAATCAAATTTCACTGCAACTCTTTGATGCCCTTGTTTCTAAGGAAATACAACCAAATAATTCTCTCTGGATAGGTGTGGATGTACTGCGTACATTTCTCATACCACAACGGCAAATATTGGATGGATTGGATATAACAGAAAGGATTGGCGCAGGTGGATATGGCGTGGTCTTCTCCGCGAAACACACCTGCTGCAATCAGACAGCGTGTAAACATGGAACTTTGGCAAATAACACATCATTTGTTGCCTTAAAATTGTTGCCTATGACACGATGTAGTACAGATGATTCTCGTACACTGCTGAGTTGCCATACAGAGGCAACATCCTTAAGGCGTCTACAAGGACACTCTCGCATATGTGAAATACTGTTTTGCGGATGCACAGATTCTCACTATGTGATTGCTATGCCCCTATACAAAGGAGGTTCCCTTCGTTCGTGGCGTTTGACAAAAAGTGGTTTTCCTCTTATTAAGAGTCTTAATGATATTTCTTCTACTCTGGAAATGAAGGAACAGGAGGAAAACTGTACAATGGTTACATTTGATGGCAGTATTCTCTCTTTATGTGGTCCTCTCTTTGCACAATTGCTGGAGGCGATGGAGGTTATGCACTCCAAACACATTCGTCATAATGACCTCAAAGCAGACAACATCCTTATTGAGCACTATCAAGTTCAAGATATATTTCAGACTCTAGATTCCAATGTGGGAGAAGCGAAAAAGCAGGAGGTTAAGAAGAAAGAAATTATGATTCCCACTGCCATTCGACTTTGTGACTTTGGTGTATGTGAGGTTATTGGAGAAGATATGGGATCTATGCATGGAAGTGATATAGTGTGGGGTCCTACAAAAGGAACAGAGGCTGTACAGGCACCGGAGATGCTTGCCTTAACAAACACCGTAACCCAGAGAGGGAGAAGATGTGATACGGAAGGTGTTCATTCCACCGTGTGTGTGAGTGCAAGTGAAGAGGATTGTGATAATATTACTATAGGATTAGCGGCGGATATGTGGTCCTGTGGGTGTTTATTATATGAACTTCTAACGGGAGAAATGCTCTTTGGTGGTGCTAGTCTTGGTCGTCTCCTCTCACTCGCAGCTAATCTTCAGACTGGTGAAGATATCAATCGTGAGGTATTGCAAAAACATCAAAGAGAACTTCTCGATGGAATGGGTCGAGGTGTCACTGAGTTTGTATCGCAACTTCTTGCACTGAAACCTGCTGAACGACCTAGTGCTTCTGCAGCTAGACAAGCGTGGGATGATATAATCTTACAAATACAGAGGTAAATATCTAAATCAGTGGAACATGTAACGAATGATCTTTGGTATTTTTCCTCTGTGGTCTTCGGTATCATTTTATTTCTTTTTGCTTTTATTATTATTATTATTATTATTATTATTATTATTATTATTATTATTATTATTATTATTATTGCTACTACTACTACTACTACTACTACTACTATAAGTGTTGTTATTAATGTTAATATTACTGTTATTATTTATTGTATGTGTCTCTTCTTTGTGGTTCTCATTTAATATTTCCTTGGGGTTATTCTCTGGAGTAGTATACGCACAAACAAAGAGGTGAAAAAAGGTTTAATAGGAAATTAGAAGAAAACGAAGAAAGAAAGCAACAAGTAAACAAATAAATAAAGAAGTAAAAAAAGAAAGAAAAACAAGAAAATGACACAAAATTCGCCAATGAATATTGTCTGTATCGGTGCTGGATACGTTGGAGGACCAACGATGGCGGTTATTGCGAAACAGTGTCCACATATCACCGTTCACGTAATGGATATTTCTGAGCCTCGAATTGCCGCATGGAATACCCCCGCCCCTGCTAAGGGTGAGAAATCCAAACTCCCAATTTACGAGCCGGGACTATCCGATATCGTCTATGAAGTACGCGGCAAGAATCTGTTCTTCACCACAGATCGTAATTGCATTAAAAACGCAGATGTGATCTTTGTTGCGGTGAACACGCCAACGAAGGAAAAGGGTGTGGGTGAAGGGTACGCAGCGGATCTCACGTACATTGAAAGCTGTGCACGTCTCATTGGTGAAACCGTTGGGGACGGCCACTACGTCGTGGTTGAGAAATCCACCGTGCCGGTGCGCTGCAGTGTGTCTATTCGCCGTATTCTCAGTGCATATAAGAAAAGTGAACGTGTTTCCTTCTCTGTGGTCAGCAATCCAGAGTTTCTCGCAGAGGGAACGGCTATTAACGATCTACTCAATCCAGACCGTGTTCTCATTGGTGGTGAAAATGATGCAGCTATTGATAAGGTTTCCGCTATTTATGAGAACTGGGTGGACAAGTCTCTTATTATTCGTACGAATCTCTGGTCCAGTGAGTTATCAAAGCTTGTTGCGAATGCCTTTCTGGCCCAACGTATTTCTTCCATTAACTCTATTACTCCACTTTGTGAACTCAGTGGCGCTGATATTACCGAAGTTCGTCGAGCCATAAGTGCTGATAAGCGTATTGGCCAATACTTTCTTAATCCATCGGTTGGTTTTGGCGGGTCATGCTTTCAAAAGGATCTCCTTAACCTTGTTTACTTGTGTCAATCGCTTTCCCTTAATGAGACGGCGGAGTATTGGGCACAGGTTGTGAAGATGAACAACTATCAGAAGGAGCGCTTCTTCCAGAGAATTGTTAAGAACTGCTTTGACACTGTACGAGCAAAGAAAATATCCATTATGGGATTCGCCTTCAAGAAGGATACAGGAGATACTCGTGAAAGTGCCGCTATTTACATTTGTGCTCGTCTTTTAGAGGAGGGTGCTAAACTTTGCATTTACGATCCCAAGGTAACGAAAGAATATGTGATGATGGAACTTGAAAACTTCTTCAACAAGGAACACCTACTAAATGGTTGTGTGTACAGTAAATATAAGAGGGAGTCCGTCTCACGCAACAGTACGGATATTGCAACAATGCTGAAAAATATTGAAATGGTGGAAACTGCCCTGGAGGCATCTAATAAATCAACTGCTATGGTTATTTTAACAGAGTGGGATGAGTTCGCCACAATGGATTACACGAAACACTATGAAGTTATGCTGAAACCAGCACTCGTCTTTGATGGTCGCCTTGTGGTGGACGCCGATAAACTGAGAAAGATTGGGTTTGAGGTATGCTCTATTGGTAAGCCCCCGTCAGCAGGAACCGATGACTTTCTTTTTGGGGGTAGGTGAAAAAAAAAAAGAAAAACAAAGATAATGAACAACAAAAACAAATAAACGAAAAATAATAAAAATTATAATAATAAAGAAAAAAAAAGTATCAGGGGGAAAAAATGTATGGGATACTGAAAAACAAACTAAAAAAAATGAAAAATACCCTTTAAATAAACCGTCAATAAAGAAATAAAAATTGCCTTGAAAGAAAGACTCAAATAAGATTATTAACTGGGTTTCATATTTGATGATGGGGTTTGGGTGGCGCAAATTTTTACAATTTTTTTCTACGTGAGCTGGTAAATGGGTGGATTAATATTGTTGTTATTATTTCTGTGTGGTATGCCCCAAACAAAAAAAAAAAAATAGAGAGTTGATTAAACAATATCGGGGACCTACATATATATCTTCTGTATATAACAGGGAACTGTTTTTGTGTTTTTGTTCTGTCTTTGTTTTTTTTTGTGCGCATGTGTGCGTTTGTTGTTGTTTTCTTTTCTTTTTTTTTAGGAATTTCGTAAAGTATAAGTGCTCAGAGAACAAAAGCCATATAATGTGATGGGTCGACGGTGTGGAAAAATCTTTCATTTCTTTTGGATTCTTTTTTTTTTCTTTGTATGTGTGTGTGCGTGTCTTGTGCAATGAGATTTACCGAGTGAGCACCTTGGGAGGATCTAAGTTTTTCCTAGGAGCTTGCGAAATGAACGGTTTGACGTTGAAAATAAACGGTAAATACATATAAGATTTTTCTTTTATCTATATGTCTATACGGTGTAATATAATACAGCATTCTTTTTTTTTTTGTTCTTATGCTTTTATGTGTTACAGACCTAGCTTTAAAGTATAGGTTCTGAAAGCTCATCCCACCCCTTCCTTTTCGTGCGGATGGCGGGTCAAAGTTATTTCCAAACCCTTCTCTTTTGACAGATAACAAACGTTTCATTACTGAAGATGTGCGGAGTCTTTGATAATACTCTTTCTCTGTGCTATTTGTTGTTTGACGTTTTTTTTTTCTTGTGATAAATGATAGATCTGATATCTATTTATAAATCACTTCTTTCCCTGTTTTTCTTTTCCTTTCTTTCTTTCAAGTGGCTGGTACTGTTTCTCTCTCTATATAGAAGTGGATTGACGGAGGGATAGGTGTTCAAGAGGTTATTCTGTTCATCTCATTTAGGCGTACAGTTTATATCTGTATCTATAACTAATATATATATATATATATATATATATATATGCCTCATTTGGTAATAACGTAAATTACAAATGATGAAAGAAGAGGGTTCTGTAGAGTCCATGCTGTGGGAAATGACTCCAACGCCATTGGTGGAAGCCTTCCATGTGGCTATGTGGTATGTTCTGCGATACTACAGTAATGTCGTGCATATTACAGATCTACTCGCATGGCGTAGACTCTTAATGATACCAGGAAGCGCAAACGCTGGAATGTTCGCCGCGGCTGGATATGCAGAAGAGTTGGAATTGTTATTACGTCTTTCTTTGCGAACGTCTACGTGGATACGAGTGCGGCAAGTAGAAGAAAAGTATGCAGAGTACATGCACGTTAGACCAGCACTCTCCCGGCTAACAAGACATTTTTCTTCTTCCACTACTACTACTACTACTACCAATAATAATAATAATAATAATAATAATAATAATAATAATAATATTAATATTAATAATAATAATAATAATAATAATAATAATAATAATAATAATAATAATAATAATAATAATAATAATAATAATAATAATATTAATATTAATAGTAGTATTGGAGAAGAAGAAAAGGAGGTACGAGAGGATGGTGAAGTGCTGCTGAGGATTTTCAATGGCAAATATGTGGCCAAGTCTCTCTCATCACCTAATGAAACGACTAGAGAGATCCTGCGAACGGCGCGGGTGAGTGAACTGCGACAACTCGCCCAATTACACCAATTGCCGAGACGCAAGCCACAATCGCACTCCATAAATGATTTAAGAAATGAGGAAGAAGTTGAGAAGAATAATGATAATAATAATAATGATAATGATAATAATAAAGTTCTAGAAATGGATGATTCACCTGTAGCTTGTAGAACTTCTACTTCAATAGGACGAACTTCCTCTGCACTTCCATCGCGAAAGGAGGACCTCATTGATCGTATTCTCTTAATGAAATGCCATGAAACCACATTTACTGAGGCCTGGGATACTCTCATTGGTCCTCTCTGTAAAGTTAACCAGCAATTTAAATCCAGTGTGTGGAAATTTTGCGAGATGCTTCATATTATGAATTCTCCTTGTGGTATTATTGGTAGTGGTGTCGTTTCATCAATGTATTATTATTATTATTCCTTCCCGCTGGTGTATCCACCTTCTATGTCCCTCTTATTCCTAGCACCTAAATTACTCTCACGGCGAAGAGAAGTGGTTAGCGTACACGCACCCGCACCGCCATGGTGGGTACGAAGTGTAAATCCCGAACAATTCTCTGCTTTATTTCCATCCATCGCTTTATTTTTATTCGCCTCTTCTGAAGTCTTTAATAGTTACTTGGAGGCTTTGCGTGTACACCACAAGTTACTGCACGCTAATGAGGGGAGGATATGGAGACGTTGGGATATGAGTTTTGTGATGACGTTGCATGATAGTATAGAAGCTGGGATCCTTCAGTTACACCAACAACAAAAAGAAGAAAAAGAAAAAGAAGCAGGATTACAAGATCATAAGGATCAGAAGCAGCAGCACCAGCAGAAGAAGAAGAATATGCAATTGCCGAATGATATTACAAATCGAGGAAGAGTAATATCAGGGAAAAGGAATCCTCTCAAAGACGTCTCTTTTGGGAATGAGAAACTGGATAATGGTGTTCCTACTTTGGAAAATATACTTCAACAAGGTGGATTGATGTATGAACATCTTCTTCCTTTTCTTCCTAAATACGCTTGGTTTGCTTGCGCAGAACTCTTAATAGATATATTGCAATATAACAAAAAATGGGATTTGGCTAATAAATGGCTCTGGCGCTTATTAGATGAACCTGTTCACTCTATAACATCACCCTGTGGTTCGGTGACGTTTCCTTTTTACTATCGTTTTCAGAAACGTGGAGAGTGGTGGCACCGAATTTCTCAAAATCTTCTTCATTTGGGAAATAAAAAAGAAGCATTAGAACTTCTTATAGCGAAACAGAAGGTCTGGCAAGAACAGGAATCTGCAAAACGTTATTTTAACGTGGAAAAAATTGAAGATCTTCCTGTTTCTATGCAACGTCGTGCCCGTCTCCTACGTGCACTCTTTCCACCTATGCGAACAACAAGTGATAAATCATCACATCATAAAAATCTGGCGTTATTTAATGCTATTGGGGAATATCATAGGATACACTTTTGTCGACGTTCGGATCGTATTGCTATTGAAGCCGTGTTAGCGAATCTGCATAAATCTCTGCGTCGTTGGACTCCGTTTCCTTCTTCCCATATGAGTTTTACTAAAAATCTACTGGAGGCGAAGGAAATCACAATACATGCTTCACGAGATCCGGTACATCATACACTTTGGAATAATCCACGTCATTCATGGGACTCCTGTCATGTAGAGGAATATGTCCTCCGTTGGTTCGGCGCTACAAGGCACTCTCAGTGTCAACAAGAAAAGGAGAGTGAAAATGATAATTGGATTGGAATTCATTGTGAGGGACGCTGGATTGAGTGTTTAGCACGTCTCCTCTTTCAGGATGCATATTTTTTTAATCCTGATACGGAGGAAAATAAGCGGGATAACGTCATGGAGATGTCTGTATCACCGCAGTTCATTTGGCTATCTCAAATGCAGGATGAACCACTTGACCGCAGTACGCCGATTAGTTTTATTTGGCGACGTCAAAAAATTATAGAAGAGCGATTAAAGTTCTTTGAACAATGTCCTCGAGACACACTTATTGAGTACGTTAAGCAGCGTTGTCGATGTGGGAGGAGTGAACCACCACCACCACCAGCAGCAGTAGTAGTAGTAGTAGTCCCTGCAAGTCGCATAGATAAAGATAATACAGTAAATAGTTCTAGTGGATCATTTCAACATGAAGATGATGAGGAAGAGGAAGTGAGTTTGTTGGGAAGTAGTGCTGATGATGATGAAGGGGCAGTATTACCTGGTCAGTTAACGCCGCAGAAGGATGAGAATTATTATCAACAACAAAAATACGAAGAAGAAATGAAGGGGCGGTCATCTTTTTCCTTTTTTCCCTCTTCCTTTGTGGGGTATCGGGAGGATATTGGGGATTTCCCTCTCTTGAGTCTATTACAGTCTGTACCACAAGGCCCGTTATGTGCCCTTCTACGCTCTATCTATTTATCCCCAGCAGAAGCGGGTTATAGTATACGTTTCTCTGGTTTTCCAGATTTGGTTTTATGGCGTGAAACCCCATCACTGTTTGGTGAGACAAATTTCAAGTTAGTGGAGGTTAAGAGCCCGAATGATACACTGAGCGCCAAACAGATTGAGGTAATTGATACATTGTGTCGATGCGGATTTGATGTTTCAGTGGCACGTGTCGTAGACATTAATGAAGGAAGGGAAAACAAAGGTAGACGTAGTGTTAGTCAGGTTCCCCTGGAAACTGCGGATGATGTTATCTTGTTAGATGTTGAACCACTTAAACCCGTGGTGAAAAGCCACTTCTCTTCATGATAAAGTTATTATCAGTAAGTACAGAGATTAAAAGAGGGTGAGGTTTATCCTTGTTGTTGGTCTTTTATTATTATTATTATTATTATTATTATTATTATTATTATTATTATTATTATTATTATTATTATTATTATTATTATTATTATTATTATTATTATTATTATTATTATTATTTTTATTTTTATTATTATTATTTTTATTTTTATTTTTATTTTTATTATTTTCATTGTTATCCTTTTTTCTGGTTCTCCCTTCCTTTTGGATGTGGGTTGAGGAACGAAGGAGTAGTGCAAGGAGTTCCATTGATATTTGGGCTCGATCTGTGTGGTAAAAAAAAATTTGGGTTGCAGTGTAATGAATACGACATGCCATTTGTTTTTTATTATTTTTACTACTGCTACTAGTAGTAGTAGTAGTAATAATAATAGAAAGATAATTATTACGCGATCACTGCTTTTTTCCCTCTCCTTCATTTCCTTTTTATTCTTTTTTTTTTACTCTTTGATTTTACAAGAGTGTTTGGAATTTCGGCCTTTTTTCTTTCTTGGTTGATTACTTCTCATCATTGGTATTCACAGGAACTGAGTGATCAGTCATGAACGCCTTGTCTAAGGCTGGTCTGGGACGAACATTTGCTGATGTCTTGCGTGCTATAAATATCTTAACAACTGGTAAACCAAATCCTTGTCCAAATAACCTTGAGTCAACGATGCTTTTACTTGATCGTCTTAATATGCGAGGTCATATTGAGAAACTTCGATTTGTTCACGTATCAGGAACAAAAGGAAAGGGAACTACTTCAGCATACACTTCTGCCTTATTACAATCGTATGGGTTAAAAGTTGGACTCTTTACATCACCCCATATTGTGGATGTTCGAGAACGTATTATGGTGAACAATAGTCTTTTATCTAAGGATTTATTTGCTAGGTACTTTTTTGAAATGCGAGATCGCTATATCGAACTCATGAATTCTGAGAGCCAACTCTCTCGTGATATTGCTCAACGTTCTAACTTTTTTCGATTTATGTTTGTACTCTCCTTGTATATCTTTGTAGAGGAAGCTGTTGATGTCGCCGTAATGGAAGTTGGTATGGGTGGACGTATTGATGCAACCAATACTATTACACCGGAAGTATGCGTGATAACGGCGCTTGGTCTGGATCACACAGAGATTTTGGGTAACACGATAGATGAAATAGCACTTGAGAAGGCTGGCATTATGAAACCTGGTGTTATTTGTTACACCACACCACAAAAAGATAATCCCTCAGCACTAAAAATACTTGAAAAATATGGACATAACGTGGGAGCTCCTGTAGTTATCGTAGATGAATATACATTACCCATACGAAATTGGCCTCCTCTTGCTATTGGAGGTAGTCATGCTATCGAAGACTCCAAATTGGCTTTACTGGCAGCCAGACGTGTTGCAGGGATCCTCCCTACTTTACCATTAAATGAAGTGGAACGTAATGTGCTAAAAACAATGACTTTTGCAGGTCGTTCTCAAGTAGTACCACTTGGGGGTGAATCAAATGTTACTATCTACTTGGATGGGGCGCATACTTGTGAAAGTCTAAACACGGCTACCCGTTGGTTTATGGAAGAGAGTTGTACAGTTTCTGGTGATCCTAATCCACGAAGGGTACTTGTTTTCTATACCTCTCGAGATCCCCATCGTGTTTTAAAGGGATTTATGCCATACGTTAATGGATTCTGTAAGGTAATCATGGCTCATATATTTAATCCTAGAAGAACTAAAGCCACTGCTCTATTAACTGCAGAAGAAAGGGCAGAAAAAGAGGTTGCATCTACTACTGAATGTTGGAGGGAATTATATCGTGAAGTGCCTTGTATATCTTGTACAGCATCTTTTGCTTCGATTCAGGAACTTATCGATGTATGTAATACTCCTCTAAGTGATTCAGAAAATACATCAAAACCTCTAGAGATATTTGTTACGGGTTCTTTTTTTCTAGTTGCAGACATAACGAATTTGATTATCGCGCAGGAACAAACCTCATCCTGTGATTAGAGAATAATAGAGAAAACAAAAAAAAAAAAAATAGATGGAAATGCTTGTTCTTTGGAAATACAATGTGGGTTTATTATCTCTTGCAACTCAATTCCTCTGTCATTCCCCTCCCATCTTTTTTTTTTACTTTTCTTTTTTTTTTATCGTTCCATCACTTGAAAATGAAATATACAACAAATAAGAATAAATAAAAAGCATCATAAACATATAATGACCTTGTTTTTTTTTTTTTGATTTTGTTCCTTTGACATATCTCTATTGATTCCTCTTTTTTTCTTCTTCTCTTGTTTCTTTCTATTGGGTGTAAAGAAAAGTGATAAAATGGGGTCCTATGTGGCGCCTGATGTACCACTGAATGCGACATTTCTATGTGAAAAGACGACAGCGGTTCTTGATACTTATATCTCAGAAGGCGACAGTCTCGTAAAAGTGGTGTATTGTGCAAAATACTATGGTGTCGCATTGTTTCGTTCCGGACGGTTGCTGTTGTTAGCACCTGAGTTTGAAAAAAAACATGGAATTATAATAGAAAGTGGTGATGGCCTTGTTCGTGATGTGGCTTCTGGTGATGAACATATTGTTTTCTGTAAGGATGATGGAACAGTCTTTTCTTTTGGATACGGTAATAAGTATGGACAATTAGGTGATGGAACAGTATGGGTGAGTTACTCTTCAGAGAAATCTATTAATAGCAATGATGATAATGATGATGATGATGATGGATTACCAAAATTATCTCCTCCACGAAAGATCAACGGATTTGGTATTGGTAAAGGAGGTAATGAAGAAGGTGATGTTGTAGAGGGAAAACGCATTTGTGTACCTGTTATTGCTGTGGCTTGTGGTGCCTTTCATACTTTGCTTTTAACAGGTCAGCGAAATTGTGTTTATGCTTGTGGTCTTGGTTTAGAAGGACAATTGGGTGGAAGACAACGTCCATTGTTACAACCATCATTCAAGTCTATTCATCTTTTATTTGGATTGCCTATTAAACAAATTGTAGCGGCAGGAAAACATTCTTTCGTTCTTCTTCAAACTGGAAAATTATTCGCTTTTGGTGATAATACATCTGGACAACTTGGATTTGGTTCTACACATTCTATGACTACACCAACGGCTGTTAGTTTTTCTGATGGATCAACTGAAAAAAATAAAAAAAAGAAACTAGATGCTTCTACACTTAAAGGTTTAAGAGCTGCTTGGGGAAGTGCAGAAAGTATGTATTTTCCTTTACGTGTAGAACGGTTAACTCCAGAGTTAGATTCTGATGAACCTTTTATTGTATCTATTTGGAGTTCTCCTAATAGAAGTGTTGCTCTTGCAAGTACTATGGAATGGTTTTCTTGTGGTCTTCCATTATCTCGATCCCCTTGTGAAGGCGTTGGAGGGAGTGGTGAAATTCTGCGTAAGAGAATGGATAGTTATGGTCCATTAGGTCGTTGGATGGGTCGTAAAGAGGAAGCTACATTTTTTCGAAAAATGCAATGGTCTAAAAGGGTTGCCCTTTCTCTTGTTAGTAGTTTTCCTTTATTATCAAATAATGGGGACTCCCTTGATGAAGTTATCGCTTCAATTTTCGTTTTCTGTACAAACCATGCGGTCTTTATACTCATTCCTGAAACTTTCAGCGAAAAAGAAACACTTTTATTTGTAGAAGGAGAAGCAAAGAATGTTTATTTGGTTAATAAAAATGGGGATCAATCACCGTTAGTACCTGCTGTTTTTACCGAAAAACTACTTTATGATCACAACGTTGATGACGATTCTTCTGAGTACACTCTTCCTGAAGTTCATTCCCTTTTTCTTTCAGAAAGGCTTTTGATTGCCATTTAAAAAAAAAAAGGGAGGGAAAATAAATACAAAGGCGGGAGTATTGGAACGCGCAACTGCGCATGTATAGACGAATGTATGTATTTCTAGGTATTTCTCCTGTCGCCTCTCTTTTTCTTTCCCCGCCTTTATGTGGGTATGTGTTTTTTTTTTTTGTTTTTTTTTTTTTTTTTTTTTTTTTTTTTGCCTTTGTTTTTCCGTTTCCCCGAACGTTTCTCTTTGTTTCTCTTTCTCTTTGTTTCTTTTTCTTTTTTTCCATCTTTTTCGCCGGTTTGCCGGCGTTTGGGGAAGGGGAAAAAAAAAGATTATATTATAGTAATCGAACCTGGTAATATTTGAAATTTATACGACAAGAACAAAAAAACAAAAACACCGATGCGGCGATCCGGCGGAGGGCTCGCTCACTTATTTTCTAAAACAAATAAAATATAATATTATTTTGTAAAATATTTTAAGTTATTTTATCTGAAGATTAAATCTTTTGGCGAATAAGCTTTGCGCAGGGAGGTGTGAACGCAAGATCCTTCGGTGAATGTTCACAAGTGCAAATACTATATCCGGTACTCCTTCGGGGAAAATTTGACACCCACCATGGGCGGGATAATCACCTTTTTTCTTTTTGGTTTTATTATTATTATTGTGGGAATTTGAGGGGAGAAAATTAAAAAACATAATAGAAAATATTATTTTTTTCTACGCCCACCCCTGCTTTCCTGGCGGTTTGCATAATTCATTGCCTTGCTCTCCCGGATGAATTGTTAAACGAAAAATGGCAGAACTGACGAAATGGAAAAAGTGTTGAGAACTCCTTTTTGGCCCGTCTCCCACTCGGGGCGGTGTATAAGGGTTGGGGCTGGAGCAGGCTTTCCGAAAACACACGGCAAGACGGCCTGTAAAGATGAAAGGAAATAGAATTTTAGGATATCATGAAACCCATAAAATAAAAAAATTTCGTCATATAGTTTTAGATATACGAATCCAAACATAATGAAAAAACATGCGGGGATAAAACGACCATCGATGACGATGAAAACACATGCGCAGTCCGGGAATCGAACCCGGGCCTCCCGCGTGGCAGGCGAGAATTCTACCACTAGACCAACTGCGCCTTGAATGCCGTTTAATAGAAGAAAATAAAATAAATATATATATTTTTTTAAAATATTTTTAATGAGGTAGCTTATAGTAAAAATATTACTGGTGATAATGATAATGATGTCGTGTGAAGTGTTGGCATGGCCGCTTAGCTCAATGGCAGAGCGCCGTCCTAGTAAGACGGAGGTCGGGGGTTCGATCCCCCCAGTGGCCTTCCTTTTCGCTTTCGGGGGTTGCTATTTTTTTTTTTTTTTTTCCACCCATAGAAACAGAATTTGGGGAAACCAAAAAAAAGAAAAAAAGCTAGCAAAAAAAGAAATATATATATATCGAATGGTTTCATGATATTCTAAAATTCTATTTCCTTTCATCTTTACAGGCCGTCTTGCCGTGTGTTTTCGGAAAGCCTGCTCCAGCCCCAACCCTTATACACCGCCCCGAGTGGGAGACGGGCCAAAAAGGAGTTCTCAACACTTTTTCCATTTCGTCAGTTCTGCCATTTTTCGTTTAACAATTCATCCGGGAGAGCAAGGCAATGAATTATGCAAACCGCCAGGAAAGCAGGGGTGGGCGTAGAAAAAAATAATATTTTCTATTATGTTTTTTAATTTTCTCCCCTCAAATTCCCACAATAATAATAATAAAACCAAAAAGAAAAGAAAACCAAAAAAGGCACTGGGAAATATTGTTCTTTTTTTTTTTAAAGAATGTTTTATTCTTTTTGACCTATTTTTTTTTGTTCGTATTTCTCTTCTCATGGTGGGGGTTCCCTCCCCGCCGCTCCTTTTTGTGATTTC
Source organism: Trypanosoma melophagium (assembly GCF_022059095.1). Lineage (NCBI taxonomy): Eukaryota > Euglenozoa > Kinetoplastea > Trypanosomatida > Trypanosomatidae > Trypanosoma > Trypanosoma melophagium. The sequence goes on along the minus strand of NW_027125166.1, from coordinate 101,289 downwards.
CAAGGTTTGTTTCTTGGGCCCGATCCCCGGCGGGTTTCTAACGGAGGGAGCATCCCTCGATGCACCTCCCAAAAAAGGACGGGGTTCTTCATTTTTTCGTCTGCCGCGACCCCGCCGCCAGGCGTCGTTTTCTTTGCTGGGGTCTCTTCTCGTGTTTCCTTCGGTTTTCTTCCGCGGGCCGCCATCGGGGCGAAAGAAACCAAAATAAAGGAGGAAATCTATTTGAGGCTACGGCGTTGGCGCGGGTTCCTTCCTGGCGGGGGTGGCGGTTCTTTTTTTCTCCCTTCCTCCCCCGCTGTGGCGACGGAGGCGCTGGATGACACCGGGGTTTCCTTCCCCACTATGGTTGCTCGATTATTTTCCTATTTGATGTTGTCATTCTTGTGTTCGGTGGTTGTGGGAATATTTTCTTTTTTAATTTCGTTGTTGTGGTGTTCTTGCGTTTCCATTCTCCTCCAAAGCGGGTTTGTAGTTCGTTATTTTGAGTTTTCTTTTGCCGTTTCAGTCTGTGCAAAAGAAACATAAAAAAAAAGAGAATGTATTCTAACTGACACAATACAATTTATTTTATACCCTAGTCAATTTGACAATGTTGTTTTTTCTTTTTGTTCTTTTTTTTTTGGTGGGGTGGATGTGATGTATGTATGTGAGGAAAAATAACTGTTTTGATTCTACAACATTAATTGAGTCTTTTTTTTCTGTTTTTTTTAAAGATCTCTTTACCCTTTTTGGTTCTTTTCTTTTTAATTTTCTTGAGTTATTAAAATGGAAATGAAAACATAAAAGCAAATAAGGGCGTTCCTTTTTTTTTTAATTATTTACCAATGTGTTTATTTTCCTTATTTATTTATTTATTTATTTATTTTTTTTTTTCGTTGTTACTTTTGTTTTTATATTTTAGACTGAGTATTTTATGGTTCGTTTTCCTTATTTGTTTGTTTTTCTTTTTGTTTAGTATTATTATTTAAACGTCAAAGAAGAAAACCTATATTCAGGTGATTTAACTATTAATATTACTTTGTAATAATATAATTTTTTATTTGTTTTTCTTTTTATTATTAATCATTGAATTTTCTTCATATCTGTGCATTAAGGAAAAAAAAAAAAACCCTTTTTCTTTCTCTCTTTTTTTGTTCTTGGAATATTAAATAAATAAATAAATAAATAAATAAAGACAATCATAATAGAGAATTAGTACCATGCGTGGAGGATTTGGGCGTGGAGGAGGTGGTCGTGGCGGATTTCGAGGTGGTGGTGGAGGCAGAGGTGGTGCACCAGCTGGACGAGGCCGCGGAGGAGGAGGAGGAAGAGGAGGTGGATTTGGACGTGGAGGTGGTGGCCGAGGGGGACGAGGAGGAGGTCGTGGAGGTGGTGCAGGAGCAAAGGTGGTTGTAGAACCACATATGCTTCATCCTGGAGTTTTTATTTCCAAGGGAAAGGCAGATTCACTTTGCACACTTAACATGGTTCCTGGAATATCTGTATATGGTGAAAAGAGAATTGAACTAGGGGCACTTAAAGGAGGAGATGAAAAGAAAGAATATCGCCTATGGAACCCGTATCGTTCTAAACTTGCAGCCGCAATTTATGCAGGTGTGGGAAGTATTCACATGCAACCTGGATCTAAAGTTCTTTACCTGGGAGGAGCAAGTGGTACAACTGTAAGTCACGTAAGCGATCTTGTTGGACCTGAAGGTATGGTATATGCGGTAGAGTTTTCTAACCGAAGTGGTCGTGATCTTGTTGATATGTCTAAAAGAAGACCTAATATTGTTCCAATTATTGAAGATGCTCGTTACCCCATGAAATACCGTATGCTTGTACCTATGGTTGATTGCATTTTTATGGATGTTGCCCAACCAGATCAAGCACGTATTTTGGCTCTAAATGCTCAAGCATTTTTAAAAAATGGAGGTCATTATGTGATTTCGATTAAAGCAAACTGTATTGATTCAACATTGGAAGCTCCTGTTGTCATCGCATCGGAACTTAATAAACTAAAAAAAGATCGCCTAAAGCCGTTAGAGCAGGCTTCATTGGAGCCATTTGAAAGAGATCACGCCGTTGTGGTTGGAGTATATCGCTCTGTGAAGAAGGCAACACAATAATAAACGTTCTAAATTAACTCGGAATCATATTTACAAGCCTGAAGAAAAAGAAAAAAAAAGAAAAAGGAAAATACTGAGACGAGAAAAAAAAGAGAAAAAAAAAAGAATACGGTTATCAGAAGCAATTCTTGAAGGAAGAGTTAAAGTAAAGTAATAAAAAAAAAAGAAAAATAAATCACCTTCAAATCAAAGGAACATACAAACTGATGCACTCGATAAAGCATATACTGTGCCTATTCATTTGTTTTTTTCCTCTTTGAAGTTTTTTTTTGTGGTTTACCTATCTTGTTTTGTTTATTTTTTTTTCTCCTTGTTTGGGTTTTCTTTGTTTTCTTTGTTTTTTTTTTATGTTCGTGTTGTTGGTGTGGGTGATTTCTTATTAAATAAAGACAATAAAAAGGTAAAGAGTTCACAAGAAGGGGTAGTTATTTCTATGGGTTCACCAATATTATTTTCAGATGCATCACTTAGGGAAAAGTATGATATTATTAGCGAGGTAATTAATTCTATTCTAAACAACAAGAGGTCTAGCTATTCATTTCAACAGGTTCATCATTCTGTTTTTCATCTCTGCCAAGAAAAATGCAGTGCTCCTTTATTTGATCAAGTACTGCGTATTCTTTCTATTAAAGTGGAAAATATTCGTGATCGATTACTGAGTTGTACTGAAGAAACTTTTCTACAAAATCTTAATGGTGAATGGAACGATTTTAGTATATCAGTTTCAACCATTAGCAGAGCGTTGTTATACCTTAATAACAACTATAAAAGGAATGGACAAACTATTCAACAAATGGGAGAAAATCTTTTCTCTACATTTGTATTAAAAAATCAAAAACTTTCTGAAGTTTTAGTACAATGTGTCCGAAAAAGTCTTTCTTCTGATACGAATACTCAAATGACACTAAGAGAAATAAGTATGAAACTTTCTGATCATTACAGAGATACACTTTATGAGCCATATATTGAAGATCCTCTTATTACCGTTTTACAAGAAGAGTATAGGATCAAAATGAACGAGATGCTTAATAAAATGGATACAAATCAGTATCTTATTTGGGCACTTGATGTTATTGAAAAAACTAAATCAGATGTTTCTGCTTTGGTAGGTGAAGAAACAGGTCACAGAGTTGAACAAAATCTTGGATTATTATTAATAAAAGAAAATACAGCTAAATTACTTTACGGTCCTTCCGGTGGTGGTACTATAATGATAAGAGATATGGATATTAAATCTTTGGGACGTTTAGTAATGGCGCTTGAAAAGGTAAATGAAACAGAAGCATGTTTTAATATGATAATTATTACTGCACGAAAAATGGGAGCTGAATTATTAAATGAGAAGGATCATCAAATTCCTGTAGTTGCAGTAGAAAAAATTTTAAATTTAAAAGAAAAATTACAAGGATTACTTGAAAATCTTTCTGGAATTCCAAAAGGTGATAAATCACCTGTTATTCAAGCTATTACAGAAATTGTTAATGATAGTTGTGATTTTGCTGAAAAACTTGCTTATTATTATGACGCAAAAGTTAAATCACGACCTCCTAAAGAAACTTTAGAAAAAATTGCATCTGACACTTTTGGTTTATTTCGACTTCTTAGATCAAGAGATACTTTTGAATATGTTTTCAAATTACTTTTGGCAGCAAGATTAATGAATTCTAAACCAGAATATTCTTTTACAGATGAGATTTTTTTAATTGATAAACTTCGGAATGAATGTGGAGACTCAGTTGTAAATCACCTTGAAATTATGATGAATGATGGAAAATTACGAGATGAAATTAATAAAGGTTTTCTTTCTCATGTTTCTAAAACGAGAGAATTACCTTTAGATTTTAATGTTTTTGTAATTACTTCTGGTGTTTGGCCAGAGTATACAAATTTGTCAATAGATCTACCAGAAAGTATGCAATATTGTATGAATTTGTTTCAGGCATATTACCTTCCGCATTATAATGCCAGAAAACTGTTATTTCATACAAATCTTGGAACAGTTTTTTTTACATTAAATCATGGGAAAAAATATGAACTTGCCGCACCAACAGCATTTGTTAATACTATTCTTTGCTTTCAAAATCGTGAAAGAGAGGAGTATCTAACTATTCAACAGATTTGTTGTACTACAAAACTACTTGAAGGTGATGTTTTACCTCAATTGGAATCCCTTTGTAGTATGGGATTAATTACTGTTGAATTTATCAACGGATCTCCAACGTATATTTTTAATCAAAGTTTTACAAATCCTAAAACTAAACTTCGAATACGATCAACAAGTGGAAGTAAAGCCATAGAGGATAATACAGAAGAACGAATTCATCATGAATCCTTAGAGAGCTCATATTCGTCGAAAATTCAAGCAGTTTTGGTTCAGATAATGAAGAAAAACAAGATTATTGAGCATTCTGAATTATGCGATCGTGTCTTGGAGTCCCTGCATGCGAAAGGATGCGTGCCAAGTATAGCTGATATTAAAAAAAATTTGGAAACCCTTATGAGTAAAGGGTTTATATCACGAGGAAGTCGTCCTGATACATACGTTTATGAGAGCTAGTATATAAAAATTATTTTGCCTATTAGTGACAGATTTGACTACATTTTTTTCTTAGTTATATGTGTATGTTGTAAAAAAGAATAACCTTCGCCTTTCTTCACCTATGAAAGAGAAAAGAAGGAACAAGAGAAAACAGTGCATTTTAACTCTACTACTAGTAACCCCATATCATATAAAAATACAAACAATAAATTGAAATTGTCCCAGATATTTATTTATTAAAGAATCCTAAAAATTGACGAAAAGGAAGTGCTGAGAAGCCCTTTTAACCCGCCTCCCGCTCGGGGCGGAGAGGGTTGGGTTGGTTGGGCCTTTCAGAAACTTACTATTGACACGCTGTTAGGAATGAAACCAAGTAAAAATATTCCTAATAGTTAAACCCATAAAAGATGTAAAAGTCAGCAAGACTCGATCATTCGTATCGCAAGCTGAGAAAAAAAAAGGAAAAGAAATTGTTAACATTATTTGTGTTTTTCTTTTTTCTTTTATCATAACTATTCTTGTTATAATGTTTTTTTGTGTTTGTTTGAATCCTCTCTTTCTTTCGTTTTTTTTTTTTACCTTGTATCAAACGATGTAGTGTTTTTTCTTACTTCTTCAATTTGTGTATTTATATATACATACATCAAATGACTCGGGATCCATTTCTTGGGGCTCTATTGAGGGAAATATCTACTCCAAATCTCTGGGTGATAGTCACTTTTGCAATTGGAGCGGTTTCATTTTATATTTTTCTTAAAAAACGCAAAAGACATCAAGGACCACCACGAAGACGAGAAGGTTCTCAGAGCACAAAAATAATTTCATCCTCGGTATGGAGTAGAATTCATAATGACCTAAAGGGCAACGGTGTGTGTATTTCCTGGGAGGTTCTTACTGAGAATGGTGAATGGAGGGATGATGGGAAAAGAGCCCTCGAAACACTTGCCACCCATATGGATGTTTATTTGATGTGTCAAATTAAAAATGTAGAGGAGAAGAAAAAAATTCTTTTAATGGTGGCAGATATCAATAGACTAGTACGACACCAAATTCTTTTCTGTGAAACAGGAAAAGGCTATGAAGCATTTTCTCGACAAATTAAACCAGTCTTGGTAATCTTGCACGACGAACCATTAGCTTCTTTTTTGAGCGATGTTCTTCCTGACGTTGTACTTGTGGGTGGAAAATCTTCCAAAACTACCGTTACCTCCGTAGCTAGTGTTGGAGAATTGTTATCATAGAAAGCGAAAGGAATCATTCCTTTCCTTTTTTTTTAAACGGCTCTATGAATCCCACCCATTCAGTAGTGTAAAAGAGAAAAGAATTCCAACTCAGTTTATCATACTATTGATTATTGATTGTAAAAACTGTTTAGAATCCGTATATTTTGTTATACTCATATTTCTTCTTCCGTTTTTATCCTTTTATTATTATTATTATTATTATTATTATTATTATTATTATTATTATTATTATTATTATTATTATTATTATTATTATTATTATTCTTTGCCTAATAATAATTTTTTTTAGGGTTATCTAGGTCAATGTCGGATGAACGTATTCTTCTAGTAACCGGAATTCCTACAAAACTTTGTTCTGGAGAAGAGCTCTACAAGGTGTTTGGAAGTTATGGTGCAATTCAACAGCTCCGTATAGGGAGTGATAGCTGTACAAAAGGTTGTGCCATTGTTGTATATGAATTGTGTGAATCAGCATCTGCTGCCCTCGAGGCATTGAATGACTTTAAAGTTGATAAAGATAGATTCCTGAGAGTCTCTGTATATGACGAAGTAAGAGACCGTAAAGCACTGGAGAGAAGAAAGAGGAGACGGGAGATGAGGGCGGAATATAAGCGGAATATAACGGGTGATTCTGTAGCTGAAGGTGAAGGTTAAATAAATTTTGAGCACTGACCACGATAACCCAGACGAAAAATGTTTATGTGTGTGTGTGTGTGTTTGTTTGTTTGTTTGTTTGTCCGTATATGATGAGTGAAGTGAAACTATACCGTTTCTACTAGTATTATTACTAGTGCTTATTATTATTATTATTATTATTATTATTATTATTATTATTATTATTATTATTATTATTATTATTATTATTATTATTATTATTATTATTTTCATAATCATTACTGTTGTAGGAGCATAATCTTTTTTTTTTCACCCTCATTCTCATGCTTTTTTTTTCCTTTTATTCGCTTCGTGGCACTTCTTTTTTGTTTCCCTAGTACAATGATAGGCGTTGTAATGTTTCTGGACTCTAGAGGGGATCTGGTACTCTCACGGAGTTTTCGTGGTGGTTACAGCGTTCGAAGACTTGCTGAAGAATTCCGTAATCAACTTATTTCTACCAAGATGGTAGATCGTAGTCCAATTAATATTATAGGTGATTTTTGCTATGTACACGTGGGATTTCAAGATTTATATCTGGTATTTGTATCTGATGGAAATGTTAACTGCTTTATTTGTCTTCAGTATGCATTACATCTTCTGGATATTTGTTATGCATACTTTGAAAATATTAACGAAGAGACTCTAAGAGATAACTTCATCGCATTACAAGAGATTATTGATGAAACCATGGATTATGGATATCCACAGACTACAGATTTTGGATTATTAAAATTGTTTATTGATGATAAGGGAGTTGATGTAGGTTTGATTAAAAAACCACAAGAATCTGGTCAAGTGACAAGCAGAATAACAGGAAAAATGCCTTGGCGAAGAGAGGGTCTTTGGTACCGTGCGAATGAATTATTTGTTGATGTGATTGAAGAATTAAATGTCTTAGTATCACAAACTGGAGAAGTTTTAGAAAATAGTGTAACAGGTCGTGTAACGGTTAAAAATTTTCTTTCTGGTATGCCCGAATGTCAGCTTATTTTGGGTGATGGAGGTCCCGTAGAAGATGCCTTTTTTCATCCATGTGTTCAACCTAGTACAGAACGAGTCATGAATTTTGTTCCAGTAGATGGAGTCTTTTCACTTATGCGGTATCGCGCTAGTTTAAATACGCAACCCCCATTAAAGATTCTGCACGTCCGAGTAAAGGAAGTATCAAAGACACGCACGGAAATTGAATTTGGGGTGAAGTGTGAAATACCTGATAAGATGCGTTGTAACGATGTGGAGATTCGCGTTCCATGCCCACACAACACAGCAAGTGTGAATGTGAATGTGGGAAAAGGGAGTGTAAAGTTTGACGGAGTTCAACATGCCATTATTTGGAATGTATCGACCGTCTCAGAGAAGGACGCGGAGATGTTGTTGGTTGCCGAGATTGTACTGCTTCCGCCTACACTTCCCACAGCGGAGAAGATATGGTCGCGGCCGCCCATCAAGGTTAGTTTCACTGTACCTTCGCATGCCCTTAGTGGGTTTCACGTGAAGGAACTGCGAGTGGAGGAGCCACAGCTTCGATATACACCCTCTAAGTGGATTCGTTACGCAACGACAACTGCTCAATATGAGTGGCGAATGTAGTATTAGAGTGATAGAGTGAGAGTGGGAGTAAGCAGTGAACGATGGAAAAACAAGAACGGAACAATTACTACTACTACTACTACTACTACTACTACTACTACTACTACTATATATTTCACGTATATATGTACTGTTTTTATTTTAACAGAGAAAATGTGCGTCCGTTATCAACTCTATGCTTGCCATTTATTAACTTTTTCTGGGGTGGGTATATGAATCCCCCTCTCTTCTACTTGATCCATATCTTTTTTTTCTTATATAATAGGAATTATCCTTTCTTCTACATTGGTTATTATTATTATTATTATTATTATTATTATTATTATTATTATTTTCTTTGCTTTTTTCCTTGTCCCCAATATATTTTCTCTTACCCTTCTCAGTAAGTCCAGACGGTAAAGTGTGTGTGTGTGGTGAGTGGGAAGTATGACGGCGAATAAAGAGTACATCAATCCTGCCGGACTTCGACTGGACGGTCGTCGGCCGCATGAGTCGCGGCGAATAACGTTGGAGTTTGGAAAAGTATTGGGCTGCGATGGCTGCTGCACCGTAACAACTGGACTCTCGTATGTCTGCGCCACAGTCTATGGACCCCGCGAGGTGACAAATAAGATGGAGAGTAAATACGATGAAACCATCATTACATGTGAGGTGGCTGTTGCCGCATTTGCGGGAGAACAAAGACGTGATCCGCAGCGAAAGTCAAGGATGGCAGAAGAAATAAGTGCAGCTGTGGTGGAAGTAGCCCGATCGGTGGTTTTACTTTCGCAGTATCCTAATTCACAGATTCATATTTGTGTTGAGGTTTTACGACAGGATGGGAGTGATAAGGCTGCTTGTATTAACGCAGCTTGTTTGGCTTTAGTAGATGCAAGTGTTGCTATGCGGGATATTGTCTACGCCCAAACTGTAGGGTCAATTGATGGTGTTGATGTTGTCGATCTCACAACGGAGGAGCTTCGTTCGCAATGCACATCCTTATGCATTGCTGTGAAGGGACATGATACTTCCAGCATTGTATGGATGGAATCTAACAGTCGTGTTACACCAGATACTATTATTCGACTTGTAACAATGGCGCAGAAATCTGCTCAAGGGGTTTTTGCAACTTCACTTCGAACTCCTTTGGAGGAACACGCAGCAAGAATTCTCAAGCTGCAAGGTAAGTTAGTTAACAACGAGTAACGTTTACACTCATACATATACATATACATTATTATTATTATTATGATGATGTTGGTGGAATGCAGATAGGCGTCTCTTTCTCTGCATATCTATATATCCATATATCTGTGTAAGTTTGTGTCTAGATAACTGTAATATGTGTTTCTGTGTGTGTATGGGAGTGAGTCTATGTGTTTTTTTTGTTTTCAACTCTAAGAAATATTATTTAACTCTTTTTTTCTTTTTTCTTGTTTCCTTCCTCTTTTTCGTTCTCTTTTCTCCATATATATATATATATATCTGTTATTTCTTTTCTTCTTTTCAAGTAATAAAGGGAGGGAACACACCAAATAAGAAGAGGAACAGAAAAAGAAAAAGAAGAAAAGTGAAAGATGATGGGCACTGATGAGCCAAGCGCAAAGCGTCCGCGCCGTGAGACGGCTCCAGCCATAACGTTCCCGTATGAATTGGACACTTTTCAAAAGGAAAGTATCGATGCCCTTGAGGATGGCGACAGTGTTCTTGTTTCCGCCCATACTTCTGCTGGTAAGACAACAGTGGCGCTCTACGCTATTGCCAAGGCATTACGGGAGAAGAAACGTGTCATTTACACTTCTCCTATTAAGGCTCTCAGTAATCAGAAATTCAGAGAGTTTTCTGAGAAGTTTGACTCTGTTGGTCTCATGACAGGGGATACCACCATTAAGGCGGATTCCGATTGTCTTGTAATGACAACAGAGATTCTACGCAGTATGTTATATAGAGGAACTGAGATGCTCCGTGAAGTGGGTTGTGTGGTCTTTGATGAGGTACACTATATGCGAGATAAATCACGTGGTGTGGTGTGGGAAGAGACGATTAGTTTACTTCCTGAAGGATGTCAATACGTATTTCTCTCTGCGACGATTCCAAACGCACGGGAATTTGCCGATTGGGTGGAAAGTATTCATCCTGGCACCAAAGTCCATGTTATCCACACCGATTACCGCCCTGTTCCACTACAACACTATCTTTATCCAAGTGGGGCCGATGGTATTTTCCTCATCGTAGACGAGAAGAGTAAATTCCGTGAGGATAACTTTAGACGGGCCATGTCTTCCATGGGCGCGGTGAATGGAGGAACATCGGAGGAAGGGGCAGGAGGGAATGCAGAGGCGGGAAAGAGTGGTGGTGGGGCACTCACAAGGGGAAAACAAAAATCAACAAGGAAAGGACCACAACCTATTATGGAAATTATTAAACTCGCAATGGATCATAATATGTATCCTATTATTGTCTTTTCATTTGCCAAAGCGGAATGTGAGCGTAACGCGTTGGCACTTTCCAAACTTAATTTTAACAATACAGAGGAAGATGCACTTGTTACAGAGGTCTTTAATAACGCAATGGAGTGCCTGGCTGAGGAAGATAGAAAACTCCCAGCCATTGAACATTTACTTCCATTATTAAAACGTGGTGTTGGTATTCACCATTCGGGACTTTTACCCATATTAAAAGAAGTGGTAGAAATTCTCTTTCAAGCAGGTCTTGTAAAGGTTCTTTTTTCAACTGAAACCTTTTCAATGGGACTTAACATGCCAGCGAGAACGGTTGTATTCACTTCCGTAAAGAAGTTTGATGGTGAAACTAATCGCTATTTAACAGGTGGAGAATATATTCAAATGTCAGGACGAGCTGGACGTCGTGGATTGGATCGTGTAGGTGTTGTTATTGCGATGGTGGATGAAGCAGTGGAGCCGGAGACTCTCAAACAACTCACCGGTGGTGGCGCAGATGTACTTAACAGTAGTTTTCACCTTACATACAACATGGTACTCAATCTTCTACGCGTGGAGGATGTTGATCCAGAGTTTATGATGCGACGCAGTTTTGCACAATTCCAGCGATTACGCAATCGACCAGCACTGGAGAAGCGAGAAGAGGAATTAAAGAAAGAAATTGCGTCTATTCATGTGGAACATGAGGAGGTATTTCGCCAGTACACTCTCTGTGAAGAACTTCTCGCAAAGCGACGAAAGGAGCAAGAATGTTTTTTGAAACAACCTGTTTATCTTAAAAAATTTACACACGCCGGTCGACTTTTGCGTATTCGACGTGCCGCCGATGGTGTAGATTTTAATTGGGGTATTTGTAGAGCCTTTCATGCTAAAGCATCCGATGCTAATAACCAAGACCCTTCTGCCCATTCTGTGGAAGTCTCTGTTATTTGCCGTAAAGCCGATCCATCACAACCCACATTACTGGTCCCCTGTCATGTTACGGCGTACACCACAAGTGAGGCTGATTTATATACAGTGACATTTGATTTTGCAGATATTGACAAAGTGGCCCGTTTTCGAGTAAATCTTCCTGCAGATCCAGATACGGAATCTGGGCGGGCGCAAATGGTACAAACACTTGCGAAACTTCACCGACAGTACGGGGATGAAGTTCCACTGCTTACAAGTGAGGAAATGGGGGTGAATGACCCCAAATATGCAAAACTGGAAACACAGATAGAGAGACTAGAGGCACAGTTAAAAGGGAATGAATTGGTTCAAAACCCTACAAAGGAATTGGAAGAGTCCTTTAAAACCTTTAAAAAACGTGACGCCTTAGAAAAAGAGTTAAATGATGTTAGAGAAGAATTAAATCAAGTGACGAGGGCTATTTTCTCTGAAGAATTAAAACAAATGATGCGTGTACTTCGGCGAATGGATTATATTGACAAGGATAATATCATTTTACGGAAAGCACGAGTGGCGTGTGAAATTACTACAACAGATGAGAATGAACTTCTTCTTACAGAACTCCTTTTTAAGGGCGTACTAAATTCAATGGAAACTGAAATGATTGTCGCACTTATGTCTTGCTTGGTAAATCAACACCGTACTCCAGATAATTTCTCACTACCAGAAGAGTTTCAACAACCATTGAAAGAATTAAATGAAATTGTGAATCGTATAGCAACCGTAAGTCTTGAAAGCGGCATTAAACAAGAGGGTACAAGTGTTGAAAAAACCATGCCTTCATTAATGGAAGTTACATACTTGTGGGCAAAAGGGGCTAGTTTCGCAGAAATTCTGACAAAAACAGATGCATATGAGGGAGATATTGTGCGAATGATGCGACGTCTTGAAGAACAGCTGCGGCAGATGGCTGGAGCCGCACGTTCTCCTGCTATTGGAAGTATTGAGTTACATGATAAGTTCCTCAAGGGTATTCAACTGATTAAGAGAGACATTGTCTTTGCATCCTCGCTTTACCTGTAAATAAGGACTGACCAGGGTTTTCTTTTACTGTAGAAAACGGTGTTTCATCCTTTGTGTTTGTTTTTAAAGACAATTTGAGTCGTATAAAAAAAAAAAAAAATAAATTTTTTTTTCTTATTAAATCATATTGTACCTACTAGCTTATAAATATTACTGTATCTTTTGCAAAAAAAAAAAAAAAAAAATAATTTTTCTTCTTTTCTTTCTGTGTCCTTTACGCAATGTTTTCTTTTTTCCCTATTTTTCTTCTTGTTTTATTTCGAATTTATTCTAAATAATAACATAATAAAATAATAATAAATACTATTTAAAAAGTTAAATTGGGGGATGCTGCGGGGTTGTACGTGTTTCCTTAGCAAACGAAATCACCCCTTTGTTGATGCTGTGAAGGTGCTTCTCTCTAGTGGGGCTGGTGGCGATGGAGCGAGTGTGATGTCACATGAGCATGGAAATGAGTTCGCCGGTCCTGGTGGTGGAAATGGTGGAAATGGCGGTAGTGTAATGCTGCGATGTAATAGGAAGTTTACGGATTTATCACATATTAAGGCTATGGGTAATCAGATTAGTGCCTCCGCTGGTAGTGTGGGTTATGCACGTACGGCACATGGTAAAAGAGGAAAGGATTTAGTGTTGGAAGTTCCTGTAGGCACAGAGGTAGTAGATGTGGACACTAATGAAGTTGTATATGATGTGGATGAGGATGGTGTGGAATTGTTATTACTTGAGGGAGGTCAGGGTGGAAAAGGTAATGCGGCTTTTGCAAATAAATGGCATCATTCCCCTACAGAATCAACACGTGGATTACCAGGGAATACAATGTTAGTTCAATTTGAATTAAAAACCATTGCTGATATCGGATTAATAGGATATCCAAACGCTGGTAAATCATCTTTGCTTTCTGCCATTAGTACAAGTAAACCCATGATTGCCCCCTATGTTTTTACTACTATGCGTCCTTATGTGGGTATGATTCATGATCTCTATGGTAATACATGCCGTGTGGCAGATTTGCCTGGAATAATTGAAGGCGCATACGAAAATCGAGGTTTGGGTCATCAATTTCTCCGTCATGTTGAACGTACACAATCCTTGGCTTATGTTGTAGATATGAGTACATCCTACACCCCTTCCGATGCGACAAGAATGCCTGAACCATGGGAAGTCGTGGAAACATTACAAAAAGAGTTGGAATATTACCTTCCAGGTCTAAGCAGCAGGGCGGCGATGATATTCGCCAACAAGATGGATGTCCACAGAGATGAGAAGGGGGTATTATTAACAGATAAACTGAAGGAACTAGAAAGGCGTGTGTGTCTCCCGGTGTTCCCCATCTCCGCCGCCCTCGGCATTGCACTCGGCAGTTCACACCCGCAGGCCGCACTCACACCCGCACTGAATTTCATGTGTGAAGAAGTGTTTCGCAAGAAACATCGACAGGCGGAGGTGCGGCGGGCACAGCAGCGCACAGAGGCTTTTGCACTCGAGAAGACATTTCGCGCGAAGCATGCAGGTGTGTTTGCGCCCGCAGAGAGATTCACAAACAATAATAATGATAATGATAGTAATAATAATAATGAGGGCGGTCTCTCACTCGTGGATCAGCAACTCGGTCCATTTGGCTGTAGTGGATTGGGTGATGACTTTGATGGCTATCAGCAAGCCACCGCCCGTGGAAGACTGCACGATTATCGTGATTTGACAATGAAGGGAAAGTACTGGTCACTCACACGGCGAAATGGGGAGAAGGTGGGTGGTGAAAAGTGGAAGTGATATATAAATATACGGCTTTAAGAGATTTATTATTGTTATTCTCTTATTCTCCCTTATTAGTTGCCATTCTTCTTCTTGTTGCTATTGTTGTTCTTGTCGTTGTTGGTATTGAGTGTGTGATGTCGTTGATTTCCTTCTTTTTTTTTTCTTCTTTGCTGTTGTTTCTCCTGGTTTAATTCTTGATTTGGTTGCCTCTGAGAGGGAATCCTGTTATCACATATATGTCAATTCATTCAATACCTGTAGTGTCTTTTTCTTTTTTCGTACTCTCGCTGTATTGGTATCTGTCTACATTATCTGTGCTTCGCAGAAGGATAGATGTGATATATATTCCGTTTTTTTTTTCTTCCTTTTCTTTTTCTTTTTTTTTATTCCCCTTTAATTGAAACATCATGGGCATCTCGCTTTACACGAACAAAGGGAGAACGGGTAGAGTTACAATAGCGAAGTCATAAAGAAGGCGTGAAGCAAAAAAAAAAAAAAAAACACCTGGGTGAAGCAGAGGATATCTGCAAAACAAGGATAACACAGAAATTAAAAAGAAAAACAACCGAGGAAGTTAACACTCCTCACGGGTCTAAGTAAGAATAAATTACTACATCTTCTTCACTAAAAAACAGAAAAAGAAGAGAGGGATAAACATCAATCTAAAAAGAGCACAACTAACAAAAAAAAAAAAAAAAGAGCGGGGTGAAAAAAGAAAGAAAACAAGGGAATACATCGCTGAATCCCACTCACACAAGACATAGAAGATAGGTGATAGCTAAAAGATAACAACGTAACGAGTGTGGAAACAAGTAGGCGGAAATAATAATAATAATAATAATAATAATAATAATAATAATAATAATAATAGTAATAATAACAATAGTAATAATGAGTAAACGTGAACGCGAGGGAACACTAGACAAGAGACGTTGTCTGGCCTTTGTACGGCGGCTGTGGGATTTGGATGAACTCCGCATGTTCCACCACCCCGTGAGTTCTGCCGAACTGCCTGATTATCACACAATTGTGCGTTGTCCCATTGATTTATCGACGATACGCCGTAATATTGAGGCTGACATGTACACGGCAGACGCCGATGTGCAGAACGCCGTGGCGCAGATGATTGCTAATGCACTGGAGTATAATAAGAAGGGAACGGCGTGGCACAGACAGGCCCTGTCGTTTAGAAAGATGTATTTAGATCTCGCCCGGCAGTCCGGACTTGCGATTGATGTGGATGATGCGTACATCCCATCGCGGGCATTTAAGGACGATGAGTCAACCCTGCGCAAGGCGGAAAAGCGTAATGAGGAGAATCTCGGCAGTGTGCTGAAGGAACTGGAGGCGGAGAAGGAAGTTCCGTTGGAGGAACTTATCGCTAAATACAAGCGGGTGGGAAACACCAATGGTGATGACAAGGCCGATAGCAAGAGTGATAGTGATAGCGATGATGAAGAGGATGAGGATGAGGAAGAGGAAGGAGAGGAGGAGGAAACTGATGATGAAGAGGATGAGGATGAGGATGATGATGATGATGATGATGATGATGATGAAAGTTCGTGATATTTCGGACTGAGTTATTAACGAATGAATGGGTCCTATATACAGAAGTGAAACAAAAAACGAAAGAAAAAAAAGAAGTAAGAAGATGAGAATATGTGTGTGTCTTTTACACAGTCTGTTGTTTCCTCTCTTTCTGTTTTTTCCCTTATAATCCCTCAGGTGTATTCTTTATTATTTTCGAGTCTTTTCTGTGTATATTACCGTTATTGGCTCTCTGTGTTTTTTTCTTCTTTTTCTTCTTTTATTTCTACTAATGGGGCAAACCTATAAGAGAAAGCCGCTATATATATATATATATATATTTCTTTTAGACCTGTCTGCTGTGATGGTTTCCCTCTTCACACTCTACACTATTGTACTGGGACTGTTTGAATTGCCTACAGTCGTCTTATTGCTAGCGTACGATAGACCAGTACATGAGGTTACTCCCTGGTTTGATAGTGTGGCCCCACTAGAACGGCGGTCCTATGCCTACATGTACGCATCTGTTCTTATACTACTGATGATATCTAGATTCTTATCGGCGTACTTGCCAAGACATCTTTTATTGCAGATTCACAATGCCATACTGCATGCACTAGAGATTCCACTCTATTTCTCACTCTTTTCACTAAAACAAAATCCCATATCTCCACCATGTTATGTCCTTTTGGCTTTTATGGTGGGGAATTGCATCTTGTTTGGTTTTCATGCGTTTACGGTACTTAAACTTAGGACCAAGACTTCTATAGATGAAAAGAAGAAGAATAAGTAAATCCCTCTTTTTTTATTGTTATGGCTGTGCGTAAACATATACATTTATTATTATTATTATTATTATTATTATTATTATTATTATTATTATTATTATTATTATTATTATGCGTCTGTGTTTTCTGGTGACTTGGTTGCCTACGAGTTCTTTCTTGATGTGGCCTTGGAATAGTTCCCATTATGAATAACACACATCTTTCTTTCTTTCTTTGTTTCTTTGTTTCTTTCTCTCTTTCTCAATGTTTTTTTTTTTGCAATAAATCACTTTTTTACGTTATTTAATTCTTTTTCTTTCCCCCTGTTTCTATTTATTGCTAGTTATGACATAGTTGCTTGACATAACTTTAGAAATGATGTTTATTCAATTGTATTCACTTATTATAACTCTACTTCTGGATCTTGTCTTTCTATTTAGACTTTGCGTACTTCGGCAGACCCTTTCAGAGGCGACCATGATATGGTTTGACAAGGCTGCAGACAGCACACAAGGTAAATTACTAATTTCTGTATTTCTTGTCTATTTGGCAATACCAAAACTTATTCTTTTTTATGAACCACTCGGTCAGTGGATTCTACTAACAGCTGCAATTGGGGAATCACTACGAGTCCTTGTTTTTTCCGTGCTATTTAGTGAGTTTGAAGGGGCAACGGAGTTAAACACCTTTCTTCTCACATTATTTGTTCAAAACGCATGCTTATACTGGTATCACTGGCATAGAACGAAGAAAATGTTTACCGTTCGATCCAAATAATCTTTGATGTTGTGATCAAACGTCAGATATAATAATAATAATAATAATAATAATAATAATAATAATAATAATAATAATAATAATAATAATAATAATAAAAATAATAATAATAATAAAAATAATAATAATAATAATAATTATTATTTTATTTTCTTATTTGTTCTTTGTTGTCGATGTTGCCTCTTTTTTTTTCTTTTTCTTTTTTCTATTCAGTTATTTTCCACTCTTTTTTTTTTCTGTTTTATTTGAAAAAAAAAAAACTAAAATAATTCTTCTCCCATTCTTTGGAAAACAACTGGAATTCTTTTGAAATTATTCCCTCTCGGAAATACAAAAAAAAAAAGCAAAAAAGCAATAATAAAGTAGTCTAGGTGGGACGGCAAAATCAATCTATGTATCGACTCTGGAAGTTGGCCCTAAACCCCTTGATATCCGCTCTCTTAGTTGTTATTGTATCCCTATTGCTATGTTATACTAGTGTGGTAACGAGTTTGGCGGTTTGTTTTGTTCTTGGGTTGTGTTATTATAGTTTGACTCCACGGGTTCAGGCAAACGGCGATATATGGCGACGTTTAGCGCATGGACGTTCACATCCCGTTAAACTTCCTCACATGGAATCCATGAACGAAACAACCCCGGTGGTAATTGTTTCTTTCCCTGAAAAGGGTATTAGCTGGTTTGATCACACTTTGCTGTATGCACAATCCGATTTTGGACGATTTGGCCCTTGGGCTTGTTTTTGTCTTGTCAATCCATTAACGTCTTCTTTTCGTATGCCGGTAGCACGTTTTGTATTACGCAAAATGGGCGGTATACTAGAATACAGACGTGATGTCTTTATTGACTTGATGAGCCGTAGAAACCTTCATGTTTCTGTTATCCTGTATGATCAGTTTGTCGGATCGCATCATTCCAGTCAAACGCCTGTACAGCTACAAAATAAAGGCATGTTTGGGGCATTTCTGCGACTGCAGGCTTTTATTATTCCCGCTGTGGTCTGCAGCGATGGACGTGTGGAGTTTGGATCTGTACTTAGTCCAGTCTGCAGAGGAAAAGTACCGGCGCCTTTTGAAGTGCGTGGGGCCGTGCGGCAGTTCGCAGAGGAACTGCAACGATTACATCTGGAGGTGTTTGGTTCAGTGTTAGAAGTTGAGGATTAACACTGCGTATGGTGATAATAATGATGATATGTGACTTTTTTTTTACTTTGGTGTATTGTCCCTTTTCTTCTTTTTTTCTTCACTTTCCATCTCTGTGTCTCTCATGCCTACAATTGTTTACATGTGGGGCGTATATGCATGGTTCTGCCTGTTATGCGGGGACAGGTGTAGACTAGTTTTGGTAATTGTGGAATATCAGGGCTGTACTTGTGGTTCTGTTATTTATTTTTGCAGAAAATTTCTACTTTGCTATATATATATATATATATATATATATATATATATTATATTTGTTTTCATGACTTCTATATCTCATTTCCCCTCTTTATTTATTTGTTTCGTTTTTTTTTTCTTCCCTTTCACACTTTGCCACACCTCATATATATATATATATATATATATATATATATTAATAATCAAACCACCACAGAATTCTCGCTACAACGTAGAACACAAGAAAATAAATCGAAAGAAAAAAAAAAGAAAAAGCTGAATCGGGTCCATTAAATAAAATAACCAAACCGAAAAAAAATACATAACAGCAACAAGAAAAAAGAACGCAAATAATGCTTACTCGCTTTGGCCGTACCTGCATCCCCAAGGGTGTGAATGTGCAACGCCGCTTTCTCAACATCCACGAATACCAATCCAAGGCAATCCTAAAGGAGGGTGGCTGCAAGACGGAGTTTGGTATTCCATGCCGCACCATTGGGGAAGTGGAGGCCGCACTTGGAAAGATCAAGACCGACCGCAAGGTTGTAAAATCGCAGATTCTCGCTGGTGGACGTGGTATGGGTACCTTCACCGATGGCTACAAGGGCGGTGTGCATGTGTGCAAGAGTGCCGAGGAGGCGCTGGAGTGCGCTAAGAAGATGATGAACAACACACTGGTGACAAAGCAGACAGGACCAAAGGGACAAAAGGTGAGTGTGCTGTACGTCACTGAGGCGGTGACTGGAATTAAGCGGGAGTTGTATCTCGCTTTATTGCTCGACCGCAAGACCGCCTCTCCCATGTTCATTGGCAGCGCCGAGGGTGGTATGGGTATTGAGGAATTGGCACAGAAGAGCCCGGAAAAGATTAAGCGCATGCGCATTAATGTGCAGGAAGGCATCAATGATGATAACTGCGTGGCTTTTGCCAAGGAACTCGGCTTCACTGGTGTATCGGCGCAGAGGGCGGCGGAGCAGATTAAGTCGCTCTACAACATTGGCAAATCCAAGGACTGCACACAGGTGGAGATTAACCCACTGGTGGAGTTGGAAAATGGCGATGTGATGTGCATTGACGCCAAACTGTCTTTTGACGATAATGCGGAGTTCCGCCAGAAGGACATCTTTGCTCTTGCCGACGCCACTCAAATTGACCCAAAGGAAGTTCTTGCGAAGAAACACGATCTTAATTACATTGCCCTCGACGGAAATGTCGGCTGCTTGGTGAATGGCGCCGGTCTGGCGATGGCCACGATGGATCTCATCTCCCTCGACGGCGGCCGCCCCGCCAACTTCCTCGACGTTGGCGGCAGCGCCACAAAGGAACAAATCATCGCGGCCTTCCAAATCATCACCGGCGATGAAAAGGTGAAGAGTATTCTCGTCAACATCTTTGGTGGTATTATGCGGTGTGATGTGATTGCGCAGGGAATTGTGGCCGCCTCGCAGCAGCTGCAGCGCCGCATGGTGCCGGTGGTGGTGCGGCTCAGCGGCAGCATGGAGGAGGAGGGAAAGAAGATCCTCAAGGAGAGTGGACTCCCGCTGCACCCCGCCCGCAACTTTGAGGAGGCCGCCAAACTCGCCTGCGAACTCGCAAAGCAGGCCGCGTAAAACATTCAACAGTGGTTGTGTTTGACCGGTCTCTCTCTGTGTGTGTCTGTGTGTGGACTGTGGATTGATGGTGGAAATAAAAATGAATAAATGAAAAGAATGGAAAGGAGAGATATACATGGGTAAGAGGTATGTAAGAGGCAGTGGAAGGGAGAGAGAAGAGGAAGAGGAAGAGGAAGAGGAAGAAGAAAAGAGAAGAGAAGAGAGCGTATGTCTCTCTTTTTCTTTTCTTTTTTCCTTCTCTCTTTTTTCCCTTTGATCTTTTTCTTCTTTACACTCCTTTGAGTTCGTATGTATAAGTGTACGTGTGTGTGTAGCTGTTATGTGTGGGGCAATGCTAACAGTCGCAGGAATGCAAAGAAATACAAAGAAGTCCAATTAAAGGGAGAGGAGGTATTTCAACCAACTCATATATATACATATATATATATATATATATATATATATATATATATATATATATATATATATATACACAGGGAGGTACTTATACAACGAAGAAATAACCGTCCGATGGGAGAAAAAATAAAATCCAACAAAAAAAAGAGAAAAAAGGGAAAAAAAAGAAATGAGTATGTCACGTTACGTCAAAATGAAATGGATTTAAGGATTGAAATGAAAAAAAAAACAATCACAAAACAAAGCAGGAAAACCGGAAAAAAATCTACAGATAAAAATAAATAAAAACAAAAAAAAAAAGAAGAGGGGCAGGAGTCTGGATCCAGAATTAAACAAAGAAATGAACAAAAGCGTGAATAAGTAAGGAAAAGAGAAGAAACCAGGATGCAATATTCATCAACACCATTTAAAGGGAGCATAAATAGTAAAAAAACAAAGAACAAAGAAACGGGAGAAAAAAAAAAAGGATTGAACTATACTGAACCGCTAGATTCTATCAGATTTTTTGTTTTCTTTTTTTTTTTCGCTTTTTCTTTCTCTCTCTCTCTCTCTCTGAAATTTGCCATCTCTCTGTTTCTTTCCTTTTCGCCTGTTCTTTATCTTTACTCGTCTTCACTGGTAATGCATTTACTGCTTTCTCAGTGGGACTGGGGAAAGAAGAGGAGGTAAGTAAAGAGCGAGAATAAGATGGACACGGGGTTAAGGAAATAGTGTCGTTGTTTATCTAACGGCATCTATTTGCAAAGAAGGAGAAAGCGAAAGAGGAAGAGAAGAGAGAGATGGAGAGAAATGTTAAAAAAAAGGGGAGGTTCACGCTTATATTTTGGTATTTATTTCTATTAAAACAAAGGTGAGTGTGAACGAAAACAAAAACAAACAAACAAACAAAAAGATAAGGACGCACTCGCAAGATTTTCTCTTTCTCTCTCTTTATATATATATATATATATATATATATATATATATATATATATATATTGTTTGTTGCAGTACCAGCCAGAAGTCCTTTTTTTTCGATTCGATGACAAAAGACATTTAAAATGGATCTAATTTGTTTATGCCCCCTTAGTGTGTGTGTGTGTGATGAGTCTGCAGATGTCTGGCAACTTCATGTTTTTTACGCACACAGACAGAGACTCTTTTTCTCTGTTTCGAAATCATTCTTTTGTTTTTTTTTGTTTTCTTCTTTTTAGAAGAAGAAAATGTATTTGTTTTTTCTTCTTTCGTCTGTTGATATATTTCCTTCTCTTCGACTGTTAAGACACAAAAACACGTGGAGCATATTTTCTCCTCTTTTCTTTTTATTTTTCTTTTAAATGGATCGATATTGTTATCATCATTATTCCCATCCCAACACACAATAACATAATAAAGGAGAGATGAGAGAAAGTGGGCGCTAATACAGAATAAAGAAACGTCAATATACGTCTCATCTGTATTAAGGGAACTCCTCCCTTCCCCTCACAGAGACAGAAGAATAATAAGAAAACAACAAGGAAAAACAGCAGAGAATAATAGATAAGAAGGGAAAAAAGAAAAGAAGGAAGAATATATACATAGACGATTGATATGACTGGAATCACAGTTGAGGAGCTTTGTAGTTCTCTGCGTGCAGATTTAACGGCCCTCGCACAGTTGCGAAACAACAGTGATGCTCAGCGAGTGTTTGACGATATGGAACGGCGTGTGGCCAGTAGTATTAGTGGGGGAATACTGCCGCGTGGATCGGCGCCTGTGCTTCACTGTCTGTTGTCGAAGAAGGAGGATATTATTAATATTGATGGTAATAATAATAATAATAATAATAATAATAATAATAATAATAATAAGGTTGAGGGATTACTTGTTTTTGTGAGTGATATTTGTGAAAGTGTGCGGAGTTCCGGGGCAGACATGCAGGAAGCTCGACTATTAAAGAGAACCATGTCATTTCTTAGTTTTATTGTAAATGCATTATGTGATAGTTTCTCTATTTCGCAGGCGGAGATGTTATTACAAGTTGCTTTAAAAGTTTTCTTACTACTATATCGACTGGAGAAACACACCGAGACACAATCAGAAAGTTTGAATCTTGTTCATAACGTGGTGAGAGGATGTCATGATCGCCTCACACTTGCACCATCCGAGCTGGAATTAATTAGACATGCATGTATACAAGTAATGGAGGGTAAAAGTAATATTGGTCAACGTGTAAAGAGTACGGCTATGCAGTTAATTGGATCATTATGTGTTTTATACACAAAGTTTATGTCTCCACACGCCACATGTGTTCTTCACACAATGTTGAGTGCTGCGGGACGTCTTGTTACTATAGACATTAATAATAATAATAATAATAATAATAATAATAATAATAATAATAATAATAATAATAATAATAATAATAATAGCGATATGATGAAGAATGAAGATAGAGAGTTAATGATTTTAATGTTAGTGGAACAGCCACTCGTGGCGGAGGGATTTCTCCTCGCCGTGGCAGACTACAGTACAGTCTTTCCACTCACACTTGATGGATCTAATTATCAAACTCCTATTATTATGTTGATTCATCAACTGGTGAAGAGTTCCATACATTTAGTGGATAATACAAAGAACTACCGTCTTTGTAAAGCCGCCCTTCTTCTTATTGAGAGAGGCGCCCATCGATTGAAAGAATATCTCATCAAAGATGCGGAGGAGTATTATACATGTTTGAAATATCTTTGGCATCATAAGAATGTTGAACTGCGCCGTACGGCGTATTCAGCAACAGCGGGATTTCTTCAAGCCTTATCAATGTTCTGTTCTGTAAATGTTGATCATCCATGCCGTGAACCCGTTTCCCTGCTCCGTTTTATATATAATGATATCGCAATAACACTGCGGAATAGTCAAAGTGACACAAATGGTGCGTTATCATTTGCTGTTATGGCCGTTGGTTATATTTCCAGGCCGTTGGTTATATGCCTCGGTGTAGACTTTCTCACAGGTGTATTGTATGAACTAACGAACACATATGAATTATTATTATTATTACTATTACCATCACGTAACACAATAGGAATAATAAAGGGACCAACGAGAGAAGTAGTGCGTTTATTGCCATTCTTTATAACATCGTGTGCGTTAATGTTGATGGAACTTCCACCGTCGTTGTATGAACTCCCACGATTGGTGGAAATGATAATAAACACGGCATTGCAGTTATACCCAGAGGAATTATGTGTGGGTCGTGTACGAGTAGCCACAGGAACTGCACTATTGAAATTACTGGTGGTCATTCATTATCGTGGTGGAATGCGATACACCGTTGCCTGTTTTGTACAGCAGTTACTCACATTAGTTTGCCATCGCGCTTCTTCATCATTATTATCATCAGCATTCCAGATGGAGTATGTGCATCTGTGGAAGTTATTACTATTGGATGTACACAGTGTGGAGGATTGGGGATATCCGTTTAGTGCGTGCGTTAGTGAGACTGCACTGGAAACACTGCGATTGGAATTACGCCGGGAATTTGTGCTGGCAGCGTGTGAGATGCTACGTCGATTTGATCTTTCACTCGTGAGTGAAAATAGTAATAATAATAATAATAATAATAATAATAATAATAATAATAATAATAATAATAATAATAATAATAATAATAATAATAATAATAATAATAATAATAATAATAATGGTTATATTCAGTTGCAGTCTGAGGAAGGATATGTGAAACGAGCACGTAGCCCGAATGATTGCACGGCCCTATTGCACTTTATCCCATTCTTTGTAAACACGATCGAAATAACGTTAAGCAGAAGTGATAAGAAGAGCCATACAAATAAGAATACAGTATGGAGCTTAGAAGATGCCGCTTTACGTCTTGTGGAAGTAATTGTAATGGGCTCCAGAGAAAATCCTCATATCTCTGCTTATTACACCTTTCTGCATACTCTTCTGCAGATATCCAAACGTGCGGGTCTCTCATTAACACACGCCGAACTTTTCCTGCAACCCTTTAGTGTAATTTGTGGTTATCGTCTAACAATGTATATTGGTGCATCTCTTCTTCAGTGGGCGTTGTGTATGATGCGTTTGTGTGAATGGGGATTTGTAGAATCACGAGAGGTGTGGATGGCTGCTGTTGAAGTGATTCTAAATAATAATAATAATAATAATAATAATAATAATAATAATTTGACATTCGACCAAAAAGGGGATTTCGTTTCACAAGATGCTATTCAACTAAATATAAGTGATCAACAACAGGAGCAGCAGAGATTTCTTTACAGAAAGATGCCAAACTCTCATCCTTGTTCCCACTGTGTTGATAACTCAATAATGATAAGAAGAAAGAGACAATGTTATTCCCATTCGGGCAAAGCGAATTATACCCATTTACATCTTTTGCTGGGAAATATAACACTCGCCTTACCGCTAGATGTACTCATTCCCCGTCTTTTATTACTATTGCAGTGTCGTGAAATTCATCACGTACGTATGGCGGCATCTCAATTACTGTTTGTTGTTGTGAGCGACTGGCTAATGGTAATAACAAGACATGCGGCGGAGAAATGGTTTGAGCGCATCTTTGATACTATTATCTCTTTAGCCGCAGATGTGGATGTGAATATACAGAATGCTTTTCATATGTTATTGTGTAAATGTGTGAAGTGGTTTGCCCAACACGATGTGAATTGCAGTGCTGCAGAAATGATAGAGTGTGTGATTTGGCGGCGTATTTGTACAGTATACGGTAATAATAATAATAATAATAATAATAATAATAATAATAATAATAATAATAATAATAATAATAATAATAATAATAATAATAATAATAATAATAATAATAATAATAATAATAATAATAATAATAATAATAATAATAATAATAATAATAATAATAATAATAATAATAATAATAATAATAATATTAATATAAAATGCTGCGTCAACGCATTGAGGACATGGTAGTATT
Source organism: Trypanosoma melophagium (assembly GCF_022059095.1). Taxonomy (NCBI): domain Eukaryota; phylum Euglenozoa; class Kinetoplastea; order Trypanosomatida; family Trypanosomatidae; genus Trypanosoma; species Trypanosoma melophagium. The sequence continues at coordinate 75,580 of NW_027125166.1, read as the reverse complement.
GTAAAACAAATAATATCCATATAAATAACTTATTATCTTATGTCTTTATATATATATATATTATTTTATTTTATTAAAGAAAAATAAAAAAAAGAAAAAAATATTAGACGTACTGCGTATATTGATACAACTATGTAGAGTCCCTTATAAATCGCATTATTAACTATGTATTGTTTATTACGTATTATAATCATGTGCATTATTGTACAATTAATAATATTTACTCAGGCCTACAGCCGTACAAAAATAAATTATTTTTGAACTACGTAATGTGTATCAATTTAAATATCTACACATTGGTCTTTATTGAAAGCGGGTTTATTGCAAAATTATATTAAACTACAGTATTCTACAGGACATTTAAAATACCTCTAACACGGCTTCTATTTTATATACTAAACTACTAACACACTACTACTACTACTAATATAATAATAATAATAATATTATAATAAATATAATAATAAATAATATAATAACTATTTAAATGCAATAGTATATAAGGACTACTAGTCGGTGGTAAGTACTTTATTATAACACAGTAAAACAAAAAATATAATATACTAAATATAGTTTCACATAATAAAAACATTACAACTTTACAATAAAATAGGCTTAAATAATAATAATAATAATAATAATAATAATAATAATAATAATAATAATAATAATAATAATAATAATAATAATAATGGGAATTTTAATCGTGGGGGCCAACGCCTGCTCTCAGTTGCCCATCATTTGGTGCGATTACTCCGTAATACATCAGAGGCCAATCTCTGTCTCTCTATTTGCGGTGATTCTCTCTTACATGTGAGTTTATGTTTACTGCTAAATCCCACACAAATTGGCATTTCCACAAACTTCTATTATTATAAAGTACAACAGTGTTGTGCAGAAGCTCTTATTATGGCGCTGTGGAATGTCATACAACACGACTCACACCGCCGTCAGACATTTCTCACTTATTTCCATACACACATGCACTCCATCTTTTTATCATCGCAGCCACCAGCACTAATGCGATTGTTGGAATCTTTTCATACAAATCCAATAGAAATAACGCGACAACTCCATGCCATTGTTGTACTTGCGGAATTGGGATTATGTGAGGTGTGGCTAACAACGCACTGTGGGCTGCAGAACATTCTCGCTGCTCTTTCTCTATTTGTACGGGATGCTTTTGTGGCGGGAAGTCAATGGGGTGGTGTTTGTTGTCATTTACTGTTATTACTATTAATAGCGGGTAATGTGGAACTGCCGGAAATTCTTACTGCGATTGAAAATAATAATAATAATAATAATAATAATAATAATAATAATAATAATAATAATAATAATAATAATAATAATAATAATAATAATAATAATGATACGCAAAAACCCTCCCGTCTTCTTCTTGTGGCTTCACTGAGAGGAGGATGGGGCAGTGCGAATTATTATTATAATGATGATGATCGTCACAATAAAAATAATTTCTTATTGATATCGCGTCTCTTTATACAATTATGTCATTTATGTGGAGCGTTATTAGAAAAAGATGGACAGGACGCCTTCGAGAGTATTCCACTGGTGGCTCTCCGTGAAATACTGCGGGATATGCATAATCAAATGGAGCATAAACCGATGTTAACAAAACTAAAAGAAGAAGATATATACATAGATATATATATAAGAAACATGCGAATATGTTGGTTAGAAGGTATTGCACCACTAATGTTAATAACACGAGACGAAGAAGAAGTTTCCCCGGCGGTGTTGGAGTTTCGCTTAAATGTACATTCCCACTCACTGCGAATAAGTCGTAGAAGTCATACAATGGATATATTAATACGATATGAAGAGGCGTTACTGCGGGATATACGTATAGCGGTAAATACACAGCATTGGACGAGACCTTCTTTTAATGTCCTCTTAACAAGTCGTACGACTGTTCAATTGTTTGTTTCTGGTGTAAATACACTTTGTGAGGCTATAACAGTTGTTGGTTTGCATAAATGGCCAATGCAGCGATATCTCTCACTCACAACCGAACTATTAACACACACTATAAATAATGAACTACCACTAGATTGGAAGGAATCACTTGGATCATCATATCATTTATATAGAGAGAATCAGATGCTTGTTATACGGGCTATTATACACCTTACAAGATGTACGGCTGTATATAACAGTGAATTGCTCTTTTTGTTATTGCCATTATTACAGCAAACCGATTTACCGTTGTATGATGCAATTACTATAATGATTCATGATGTATTAAAGCAATTAACATTTAATGAAATTGAAACATTATGCCAAGCATCCTTTGAAATGCAGCAGGATGGTGGATTTCCACAATTGGCTTGGTTAGCCCTCACCCATTGTATTCTCTTACCGTGTTTATACTCTCTCCCATATGAATTGCAGATGAATTTCTTTTTACAATATATTGCGAGTCTCATTAGAGATGTTTCTATCATGCCTCATATAACAATAACAAGAATAACAAGAAGAACAGCATTACATCGACAGACGAGGGCATTTATCATTCTGGAAGCCATGTACCACATTGTGAAAGAAGCGGATTTACGGGGTTCTATATATACAGCCTTTATGGGAAAGTATAATAATAATAATAATAATAATAATAATAACAATAATAATAATAATAATAATAATAATAATAATAATAATAATAATAATAATAATAATAATAATAATAATAATAATAATAATAATAATAATAATAATAATAATAATAATACGAATAATAATAATAATAACAATGATGGAAATTACAGTAGTGGAAAGGAACTGACGGTGCGACTTATAAAAATATGTACAACGGCCCAAATGTTCGAATTTTCACCAGAATCTTCTCATTCTACTTGTGCTCCTGTTGGGGATAATAATAATAATAATAATAATAATAATAATAATAATATTAAAAACTGTCAAGAAGAAGAGGAAATAAAAATGTCAATAATGCTATATCGACAAGCGGCATATCGTTGTCTTGCGGCTCTTCTCACGGCCACACAAAAAGAAGAAAAAGTCTTCACACGACTGCTGTTAAATGCACACAATCATCACATGTGGCATCACATTGTGGATATCTCTCGCAAACATCAATTCCCAGTGGAGGCGAATGTACCGAAAATAACAGAAGAACTGGCAAAGAGTTACAGTGATTGGGAAATAAATAGTTTGAATGCATTGCGAAACCGAGAAGGTGGAAACTTGCAGACATGGCAAATGGATAATCGTTTGCGTTCACATTGTTTTCCTGCTGGTCGAACTGGTTATACGCGTTTAGCTTCACAGATATCAGTTGAGGAGCATAATAATAATAATAATAATAATAATAATAATAATAATAATATGTTCAAAACGAATATGAATAATCAGACGTGTAATAATTGTGAGAGTGAGGCAATGATCTCATCTTGTGCTCTTGTGGATGTGGATAGTGTATGGACCAGCACCTGCTCTGGTGTTCTCCTCGGCGTTATAGACTTTATGCTGCTAAAGTTTGGTAATAATAATAATAATAATAATAATAATAATAATAATAATAATAATAATAATAATAATAATAATAATAATAATAGTGGTTGGTTAAATGAAGTGGTACGACTGCTGTATGAAACGACTATTCACATGAATGTGAAATTAGTAATAGTTCGCCTCGTACAACTTCGGGCTTCGTACTTTGCCCCAGCAGCGAATACTTTACGTGATGCACTTGTACATATCATCTGCAGCAGTGAAGTATGGAATAATAATAATAATACTGGTGGTGGTGGTGGTGGTATTATTATACATTATGTGATTAAGGATATACTCGCCGTATTACTGAAATGGTGTAAAACAGATGTAATGAAGTTTACTGTGAATAGTGCTAGACGATTGATGAAGTTTCTTCTCTCAGCTGTGCCACACCAGGAGAGTTGTGTGATGGAACAAAATATGGAATTTGTGCGACTCTTATGGGAATATACAAGAGAACTGCAGCCTGTGCAGGAAATGGAGTTATTACGATTGATACAAGGGCATTCATTAATAGTGGCAAAGTGTGGGGTTCATATTTGTCGTTTGCTTGTAAACAACGGAGTGTTATTATCTTCTCTTTCTCTGGCTTCGGATGTTATAACTCCATCATCAATATCAATATCAATGTCAATAGCATCATCAACAGCGATAAGTGCATTATACACATCACTTGTATCCCTTTTGGAGAAAACTGAAGACGAGGAACTTTCTACTGCAACAGCAGAGTTAATTGGATTAGAATTACACCAACAGAAAGAAAGGAATAATTCCAATACCTTGACGAATATTACTACTACTACTACTAATAGCAATATTAATACTATTAATATGACTACACTGTGGAATATGACACGATTGGCGGTACTTCGACGGTTCTCTACACGCGGGCAAACACAAACTTTGTGGACATTGCGTGGATTAGTGAAATACGACTCCAACATATTTGGGGATATTCCATACAGCACACTCTTTGCAAACTACACGACTCTTGCCATCAGGGAACAATTAATACTACTCGAAATCGTGAGTAAAGTGGCCACACGGAAATATCAACAAGAAGAAGAAAAAAAAGGAAAAGGGCAGGAGAAGTGGGTTTCACATATCTACGCCACACTACAGAGAATCTTCTCAAATAATCTAAATAACTTTGTTGAGGTGGTGCGTATGGCCTTGTATGAATTACTTATAGTATTACTTCCATTCATGACGACGGCTTCACTTACTAATGAACTGGAGAGTCTTGTGGTGAATTTTTTATCACTAGACGCCTTGGAGACTATGTATATACATGAGGAGACAAGAATAGTTTTCTTTACACTTGCTATTCATACACATAAAATACATCAATCATCTCTTGTGTTCAACACACTCATAATGAGAGGCATAAAGGATAATGCATCCGTACGTGTACAAGATATGGTGTTTGAGTATTTAGATATTCATATCCTTCCAAGTGATATCAACAGTCGTTTTATTTCGCTTGTGGAGATAATGGATCCACAAACTATCGGTTCTGCGTGGTCCAAGTACGCATCTGTGTTGCTGCTGATGCTTTCTCGTCGTAATCAAAGCAATGAGAAGTGTAATAATAATAATAATAATAATAATAATAATAATAATAATAAAGGAAGTCCATTTAATAGAGAAGATAAGTATGAGGAATTTTGTGAAGATAGTTTCACACCACCGTTTATTTTGCCGGATTGTCATGATAGTGATATTGCAGAGATTCAAATGCCCCTCAGTTCTTTACTTCTCCCACTCCAAACACTCTGCCGGTATGATGATGAAATTGCTTACTGTTTTATACAGGCATTTAAGGAGGGATTGAATAGTCTCGATGAGTAGGGTAAGAGACAATAATAATAATAATAATAATAATAATATTATTATTATTATTATTATTATTATTATTATTATTACTATTTTCATCAAGGTGGATCCCTTTTTTTTTCTTGGCGTTCTTTCTTCATACCTCACAAGAAAGTTGGAGGGTTATTGTGGTCGATGTGAATATGGAATCGACTGGGAAACAAAGTGAGATGAAAGAATAAGTAAAGTAAGTAAAGTATAATGAAAGGTATTGTATTTTCAAGTATAGAGAAGTGGTGACTATTATTACTACTACTATATTAGTTCCACCAGAAGTGGCTATTCTTGCTTTTTTTCTTTTTACAAACATTGCACCTGAGTTTTTATTTTTTTATTTTTATTTTTCATTGACTTCTGTGAAGCTGCAATAATGGCGTTGATAACTTTTATTATGACTATTACCGCCACTATTTTTCCTTTCCTTTTCGTTTTTTGTTGTGATGTTTCAACTCTTTTTTTCCCTTAATTAATTAATTAATTAATTATATTGCCTATTTCCTTTCTAAAACAGGTAGAGGAAACGGGACAAGGAGAGAACAAAAACAAGAAAAACAAACACGTAGACACACTGTAGTCTAGGTCAAGAGGTCAATAACAGGACAGAACCTCTGTCCCCTCATAAAGAGTACAATCAATATTATTATTATTATTATTATTATTATTATTATTTATTAAGTACGGTGTGTTGGGTGATTGCAGATATCACAATTATGAATGTCCACGCAAAGCTGCACGCCGCACTGGAGTATGTACGCGATAGTGCCGATCCCTACACTCGACTGGTCCGGCGCGCCCTCACGGCGGATCCCCGCGTGGTTCCGTTTTATCAACTCGACGAAGTGCGGGCGGCGAGTTTTCAGTCTGAACACGCCTGCGATCGCATTATATGCGCTATTGCGATTCCCCTCACCTCCCAGCCGCCAGTCACGACGGATATAAATAAGGCCCTGCAATTACTGCGGGTGTTGGTGCTGGAGGGGGCCGCTGGTGTGCGGGCGCGATTGCCAAGTGTGCGGCCGGAACTACACCGCCTTGCCCACATTAGTGAAGTGCGGAAAGATACGGTGGAGGCGGTGAATAAGGAACTCGCCACGGCGTTGTTGTTAGCACTGGATGGAAATAGTGAGTCACTTATTGCCGGTTCTAACAGAAATGCAGGCGGTAATAGAGAGATGGACGGCGATATCTCAATAGGAACAACAGGAACAGGAGGAGTACAGAAGAGTGTGTTTCAGACGATGCATGAGAGGGAGCAACGGTTGTACCGAAAACACTGTGATGAGCAGAAGAAACAATCGTTGGTTATTGTAAAGGAACGTGTGTATGGATCCTTTGACGGAAACTTATCGCCTGATAAATTAGTGGAACAGGTTATTTTAAACCCAAAGAAGAAGTTTGCACGACAGGAATTGGATTCTTTTGTTGATGCGGCAGTTAGTACAGGGAGATTAGAAGAGGTGTCGGCAGAACTCGACCGACAGCTGCGTGAACCCCGTCAATCACTTCAGAACCGGTATAAAGTTCTTCTTGTCGTAGAGGCGATCGTGGATCCAAATAATAATAATAATAATAATAATAATAATAATAATAATAATAATAATAATAATAATAATAATAATAATAATAATAATAATAATAACTCTAATAGTGGCGGTTGTGAATTGGAGGAGGCGCGGGAATTCTTTCGTCGTCATAGCAGTGGTGTTTCTCGACACCTGCAGACAACAGGTGCGGAGAACCCTGTGAAGGCAGAAGCCGCCAGAGGTGTAGCGCAGCGTATCTTAAAATCATTACAACAATCACAATTACAACAACAAATATCATCGTCGTCAGTACAAGAACAATCACCACAAAAACAGCAGCAACAATTACAACAATTAAAACAAACGATTGGGTCTTCGAATACGTTTGTAAACGTACCACAATCGGCATCTCTGCAATTTGATGATCTCTTTTCAGATCTTTCGCTGAAAAAGACACCATCAATCGCATCTTCCTCAACGTCCGTACACGCCGCTGGACAACCCACTGGAGATGCCCTTGCCGATTTATTCGGTTCTGCAGATTTGAGTAAACGCGATGAGTCCAAAACACATGGAGGACCATCATGTAATATTACCGCCATCTCATCTGTTCCGAGGCCCACTGAGCCGTTCTATCAACTAAATCAACAACAACAAAACAGAGAAGAAGTGCGGTCCAATTTCCAGACACTGGGGTCAGTAGGAACAGTTCCTCCAAATCCATCGATATTAGGTTATAGCGTGGAAGGGAGTGGTGGAATGTGGCAGCCACAACAGCAAAAAAAGCAGTCATCTTTATGGCCATTGTCGCATGAACAACATATCAATGTTAGCGGGAATAATGGTATAGGTGAACAACAAAACCAACCACGACGACCACCACCTCCACCTCAACAACAAGGACAACAACAACAAAGATATAGTACGCTTGCATTATCTGATATTCTGCAAAGATCTTTAGGAATGGAAGGGAATCAGGAATTCCAGTCATTTTCACCTATCGATTCTATGAAAGGTTCACGGTTTGGTGAGGCAAATAGTAATGATGAAAAAATGCAACTATTACGACAGATTCAGTCTCAGATGGAGATGACTAAGTTGATGCTAGAACAGCAACAAGCGGCTTTTTTTGCACTTCAGGCGGAACTTCAAAAAAAGTGAAGTTATGTACTGTGTACTGCATTTCATTTTTTCTTGACATCAAACGCAGAATCATTCTCGCTTTTCTTTTCTTATCTGTGTATGTAATGGTGTATCTCTAGTTACCTCCCCCTATAAAACATCGACTTTTCTTGGAATGTGTTTTATTGTTTTATTTGTAAACTAAACCAGGATTTATTTATCTTTCTCCTCTTGCTTTCCTATCAAGCACCCTGTCATCAATAGCCGCTCTCGCAGAGGAGCTCCTTCTCCGAGGGGAGTGGAGGAGGCATAAGAAGAAGAAGACAGGTAGAGTGTACTTTAGTCATACGGCAACCCGAAGAACAGTCTGGGATCTTGAAGCACATCTTCGGAAGGAGAAGGGATTATATCAAGGTACTGTAAACATTCATAATTCTGATTTTCACGCTAAACAAGAAGGAAAAAAAGGAAAAGAAGAAAATGAGGTTCAAGAGAAGCAAAATCGTGCATTGGAGACTGCGAATCGTTTGAGGGGAAATGAGGAGTGGACTGCTTGGTCTGTTATTTGGAAAAAGTTATCTGATGTGAAGAAAAATAAATCTCCATTCCGCTACTTTGTACATGGACTAACATGGATCGCACGAAATGTTATCCCACTTGCATTTCTTGATCATTTAAATAGTGAAGTACCAGTTGTTGGCGTACTTCCTGTGGGATATTCTTCTATGGATACACTTGTTTGGTTACTGAGTCCAGGGCCCACCCCTGGTAGTGTACGTTGTGTAAACCTGCAACAAAAAGAACAAGAAGGATATAATCGAGAAAATCAACAGATTGGACAGTCTTTATTATTTGAGTGGGAAAATGTTTTGTTTGAGCTCGATTTAGGTGGCGAGATCATCTATGTAGTAAATTCCGCGGATGAAAGACAAGAACCACTGTTGGCATTTGCATGGCTACCACCGCTATTTCCTCATCCTCCTTTATGGGTTCACTTTAGTCCTACGACAGATGAAATCTGTGGGGTACGATTACAGAGCTGTACAGAGATGACAGAGAATAAACGAATGTTATTTCATGCAATTCATACATCTCTGGAAGATGTGGTGGAAGACAACCTAAACCTTGCAACAAAACGGCCAGAATCAAGATCGGAATTTACAACTAAGGAAGTGAAACGCAGGGTATCTGAAGGGAAAGATTTAGCTTTCTTTGATGTGGTAGAACAGCTCCTGGCTAAAGCTGGGCGTTCGACAGGGAAACCACATGAAGGAATTATCGACAAAATTTTGCGTGAATCACACGTTTGACTATAATGGGGTAAAGTTTTTCTATCCCCTTACCAAGTAAATTTATTATTATTATTATTATTATTATTATTATTATTATTATTATTATTATTATTATTATTATTATTATTATTATTATTATTATTATTATTATTATTATTTATTATTATTATTATTTTCTTTCTTTCTTGCAGAGCCGTTCGAGAATTCAATACAAATGAATACACTGTACGTGCACGGCTCTGTGGTTTGGGTCACCATAGCGCTTTTTGTGTACTGGGGCTTCTTCACGTACAGTGCACAGACACTATCCGCATTTCTCTGGATTATGACCGCCGTTGTGGTGAGGCGCACCGTTCAGTTTGGGCTTGCCGGCGCAGAGCGGCTCTGCGGTGCCGGTGCACAAAACTCCGGCGAGTCTGGCGATCAGGCACACGGGCCGATTGTTGAGGGAAACTTTGTGGGAGCCTTAATGCGGCTCATCGCCCTCACTGCCTTCGCAGGACCAAAGGCAACCGCGGAGTGGCGGGATGGAATTATTGCGGCTGTGGCACTTAGTTGTTGGTCCACACATGTGGAACAGCAGGCTACGGGATGGGCACACTGGCCAAATTGGCGGTTTCGTGCCGTGGCAGTTCTTTCGGGTTTTGTGGCCCTCTTCTCAGCGATTCTACAGTGGTCATTCTTCGCTACAATTTCCCGCCCACGCGATGAGCGGAGTGAAACGGTGTATTATACACTTATTGTTTGGGCAACAACAGTTTCGGTTAGACTTGTACAATCCCTCACCTTTGAGATGCTGCATATTTTGTACGCCACAAGGAATGCAGGCGGTGACGAAAGTGAGTTTGATCCAATGGAAGAGGTTGGTCTCACTATACGTAGCATAGGCGCCGCTATGGCATTCTTCTCTGCGGTAAAATACTGCCCAGAACATGCAACGGCATTAATGCAGTTGACAGTAATTCATCGCTTTTACGCGGTGGTGGATGCGGTGCTGCGACTGCATCACTTTAACGATGTACTGCGTGCTGTCCCGGAAATTAAAGCCACCGGACACTGTGTGATTTGTCTGGAATCCATTAGGGCATGCGATCGGGCCCGCAAACTGCACTGCGGTCATATTTTCCACACACGTTGTTTGCGTCGTTGGTTAATGCGGGCCGATCACTGTCCCATGTGCCGCCGTCCCGCACACCAGCAGTACGATGAACCCATTTCACTCTTTAGCTTCGGTGTGGAAAGACAGGATGTACCAGAGACATGGACGCATCCTTCACAAGATGTCGCCGTGCAAACAACATTTAACCGGAGAAGTGTTGAACGTCCACCACCGTTTCACGGATCATTGCGCCCACTTACTCGTCCTTTAGGTACGGTGAGAGCTTCCACAGTGGTATATGCTGATGCTATCAGCAATAGTAGTATTAGTAGCAGTAGTAGTAGTAACAACAACCCCGGTAGTACCTGCAATAGAAGACTGGATAGGCGCTTAATGATGCCACCACTGCAGCCACAACGCCCAGCCGTTGTGACACGCCCAGCTCCTACAGTTTCACCTATTGAAACAGATGACACCAGTGAATTTGCTGATAGACCTATTGTACAACCTGCGAGGCGAAATCCGAGACGGAAGCGGAATCAAGTTATTATGGAGGAAGAAGATGCGAATGTGACGATAGCAGCAACTGTTACTACTACTGTAGAAACGGGTGATACAGAAAGTGACAGTGCACCCTACAAGAGGTTAAGGTTAGAAGAGAGTGGAACAGAAGGTGAAACGGAGTAGTATTGTGTGGATGCTTGCTCCTTTCAGCAGCAACGTCTTTGGTTATTATTATCATTATATCAGTCTATTTATCTACTACGCGGAACAGAGGGGAAACGCTGATGCAGAGTTCCTTTTTTTTTCTCTCCTTTTTTTTTACTTCAGATTTTTTTTTCGGCTGAGAGGTGACTCTTTTGTCGTTGCATGTTGTGATATTTCATGAACGAATCTCTTTCTGCAATAGGAGGTACCAGTAATGTATTCCTTGTCAACACCTTTCTTACTCCATATATTGGAATGCCATTCTTTTGCCAACGATTTGCCTCCTCTTTTTTTTTTCTTGTTATATACCTTTATCTATCTATATTTATTTAATGGATGTAGGACTTTAGTATTATTGCCCCCCCTGTTCTGTTGCGTTATGCTGCGCCACTCGAAACAGGAGCAACAGATGTGCCGCAAGGTGCCGGGCATATACATTGGATACGTCTGCGAACACCATGATGGACGTTGCGTTATATGTGATCTTCAGTTTGATGAGATTCTTCCATCGATGCGAGAGGTGCATGTGTGTGATGACTGTGGTTTTGGCAAAGAAGGTGAGGAGCGTTGTGTGATGTGCAATGCTGGTAAAACAACAGAGGTAGCGTACTACTGTCAATATTGTGTTGCTCTTGAAAAGGACAGAGACGGATGTCCACGTGTTTTGAATCAGAACAGACATCAACGTATGACCACCATGCGCACACGATGAGTGTCAAGAAGAAAAAGAACGAAAGAAAGAAAGAAAGAAAGAAAGAGAGAGAGAGAGAGAGAGAGAGAGAGAGAGAGAGATGTTTCCTTTTCTCCGATTGAGTTTGTGTTTGTGTCTCTGCTGCTGAAAAAAAGAAAAGAAGCCTAACTTGTGGCGTTGTTTTCTTTCTAACACTGCTATTGTCATTACTATTACTTCTGTTATTTGTTCATACTTTTTAAAAGAACATATATATAATTATTTTCGCATTGTTTCTTCCACCATGGATTTCCTCTCTCTATTCACTCTTTCATTCATTCACACATACCCCATATATATATATATATATATATATATATATATATATATATATATTTATTTATTTATTTATTTTTTATTACAGTTAGTGTATCATTAACACGATGCGGCGGTGGCAGGAGCAGCGACTACCGCTGTCTCTCTGTTTCTCGTGGGCCCGCACCATCTACGCAACGCGGCCGCTGCGTGGTCTCGAACAGGTGCAAGATGTGCCAACATCCACCAGCCGCCGTCCACGCGGTCTTCATCGAGGGCCCGGCAAACGACAGACCACCGCAGAGGAGACGCGGCAGTATCAATTCATCAAACGGTGGGATCTGCAGATGCGGGAGGGTTGGGACGAGTTGGAGCCGTTCAAAGGATTGCCAAAACCAAAACGACAGTTCGGTAATGAGGCGGCGGAGGTGATTTGGCCCTACGCCGTATTGCTGGAGCGGGTGGTGAAGGTGCATCCGTTTACAAAGTCCATCTACGTCTACTACGCACAGCGGCAGAGCACGCCGCAGGGGAAACTCGCCACCGACACTGCCCGCCGCTTCGCCCGCGAGTTTCTCATTCCCATCACCTTCCACAACTCACACGTCTACGTGGAGACGGAGATGCTCTTGGAGTACAATGAAACCCCGTGGGTCGTCGTGCACGCCCTCGACGGCTCCCAACAACTCGTGCCTGTGCGGCCGGTGGAGGGCGAAAAAATCACCGCCGCCGTCCACAAACTTCTCGGCGATGTTGTTGGGGTCTGCGAGTCTCTTGGCGCCGCCGTCAAGGACCCGAAGGCCGCCACCCGCGCTTTGAATGAACGGCCACTGCAGCAGCAATACCTCCGCGTGGATTATCAGTGGTTTGGCGATACACCAGAGGAAAGGGCACAGCATCTGGTGCAGTGGGAGTTTGATCCAGCGGAGGTGGCCCCGCAGCTGCGGAACCGCACCCGACACGTACTTGATTGGCTTAACTATGATGGTAACTTGCCGAACCACAACTCTGTGCGGGTGAATGTGTGTAGGGAACGCTCACGGTTACGGCGACCACAGACTGTGGGGGGCCCAAGAACATTCTATAACTCTGCTGGTAGTCGCGCCAATGCTCGTTCGTCACGCTTTGGTGGTCAGTCAGCTGTAGGGAAGTGAAGGGCCCAATTGAGTGAATAATTGGATGGATGGATGGATGGAAAAAAAGAGGAAAAGGCGGAGTTTTTTTTTGGCCTTGGTTCGTTTCTTTCTTCTTTCCGTCATTATTGCTTGACCAGGGAAATAGAAAATGATACATGAGAGCCATAAGATGCTGCTTTTCTTCTTTGACATCAGCTGCTATTAGTAGTACTTCTAACTGGTGTGCTGGTCGTGATTGTGTTTTGGAGGGTGTGGGGGTGGTGCCGAAATATAAGTAACAGTTACAGTAGGAACTCTGGTAGATACTATTATAAAGGAGGAGAACAAGAAGAAGGTAATGATGGTTATGGTGGTCTGTTGATTTGCTGTATTGCTTGCGACCCTTTTGAAGTGGTCTTACGGACACCGCGTAAATTTTGTATCTTGCGTTATGTTTATACCTCCTTCAATTTTTTGGCCAGATGTGTTATGCTCTTTCTTTCTTGATTCATCGGTTCCACTCAAGGGTATTACGAAAAATACCTTCTAAGGCAAAATTAAAAAAAAAAGAAAGGAAGGTTTTTGGCATTGTATTATTAATCTAGCATGGAGAATAGTGGTAGTCCTCAACGTGATGAAGAGTTAGATATGGCATCACGTGACTACGCTATATGGGAACAAGGGCTACGTAAAGAGGCGTTTCGGGAGGTTCTTGGTGAGATTGCTGGAGAGATGTACTCTGTAGTATTCTGCAGTGTGTACCGTGATGCGTTAGAGAAGCACCGAAGAGAGTGGGGAGAACCACAGAAGATTAATGGAGGAGTATCATGAGGTGATATTTATAACCACTATGTGTTAACAGTTGTTTCTGCATGAACGTCTATACGGACACAAGCTTTTTCATTCATCTCTTTCTTTTCATTCATTGATTCATTCATTTGTTGTTACTTCTTGTAGTTGTTACCTTGCCTCCTTTACGCCGTACACACATACACACAAACACTCTCTCTCTTTCTCTCTCTTTTTTTTTGTTTCTCACTGTTTTTTTCCAATTTAATGTCTGCGAGTGGTAAATGATATGGCGCACATAAAGGTGTCCGCCATTGACTACCTTCAGTATGAGGGGAAAATACAGTATGATTTTCAAGTTTGCTTTGGTAGTTGACTTGATTGGGTGTTGGGCAAGTCATATGAAGACTTTACTTTCCTACACGCTCAACTAGAAAAAAAATATGGTAGTAGTAAAGTACCACATTTAACAGGAGTTGGGCGGTTATGGGTTCGCAATAGCATTGCAAATGCAGCAGGACGTCTCCCAAAACTGGAGTCCTATTTGAATGAACTTCTTATTGTGAGTCCACTCTGGTCTTCTTCAAGTAATATTGTATTACAGGACCCTGATGGTAGTACGGAGATTACTGTCTTGAATAAGTTTTTGTATACATTTCTGGAGGTGGAAGAACATACGGTGAATACCATATCATTACCCAAACAAACACCACAGCAACAAACGGTAGATGTGCTTAACACAAAAGAATTAAACCCAGACACCACAACTAACACCACTCCAATAAAAACAACAGACACTGCATTAGGGTCATTATTACCTTCCCAGGCTACTGAATTAGGGAATAAGAGGAATACTATTCTACGAATGATGGATGAACACGGTACCACACCATCTCGTTTACTTTCCGCCTCCCCATCCTCATCCTCATTACTATCATCATCTCTACCACAACCACAAACCACCAGTATTGCTAACAGCAGCAACAGCAATACTTTCCTCCGCATCGACACCGAAAAAGGAATCTTCTTTGACCACACAGAATACTCAAAAACGCAATTCTGAGGAATTAGCACTGGCCGCCACCGCCTCCACTATTACAGGACAAATTCTACTAAATGTAAAGGATTTCACTATCCTTGACGGGGATCACATTGCCTATTTTTTGCATATCTCTCTCTGTGGCCATCACCGGGTACTCTCCAGGCGTTATCGCGAGTACCGCGCCCTTCATGAATCCCTCGGTTGTGTCTACGGCGAGACTGTCGTGCCACAACTACGTTGCCGCGCAGTGCCAGCGTGGCGCAAACTCACCACAGAGACTGGCGAATCACGACGACGAGTGTTAGATGCGTTTCTGCGTGATGTCATCTCCGGTATTGGCACGTGGACACCGTGTGGATTAGCAGCGAGTATCGATTTCATATGCCGCGGAGGACGGGGATCGCGGGGTCGCATTACCGTGTATGTGAATCAATTGTTATTTGACTTTCTTAATATTGCGGAACACGTGGATGCATGAAGTGGAGAGGCGGCCGCACAGGCGATAGGGGATCAACGCCATACACTACCAGAGAGTGTAAGGGATGCATACGACAGACACGAGGATCAGGAACGACATTGGCGGATGTCTGACAGTATAGCCGCTAATGCAGAGAAACTGTGCCGGATGGAGGATACGCAGTTGCAGTTACTTCTGCACTTTATCCCGCTCCTTGATGATGATCGTGATGTAATGCGTATGTTTCGTCACCTGGTTTTTACGGGTGAAGTGGGGGTAAATATACACTCCTCTTTTGCTGATTTAGTAAATGATGAGTTGATGCTACAGGAGCAAGAACACAAAAAAGAGCAAGAGAAAAGAGGTGAGGATAGTAGAGAAGCAATATTAGGTGTGACGGCACGGCAATTGGCAACTTTAACTGAACGTTTATTTTTTAATGACACTAAAATGGAAGCAATACGACTTTTTGCAGGAGTTCTAGTTGATATTGATGACCTCCAGGACGTTTTTGATACTTTGTGGTTTAATTGGGATGAGTCCCATAGGGAGGTGGAGCAAATTTTATCGAGGCGTTGACATATATTTGTTTTTTTGTCTAATACTTATTCCTCTTGTCTTTTTATTTTCTATTTTTGTTATTTTTCGTTGCTGTTAATCAGAATGTGCTTTTGGCATATGGGATGGTCTCATCTATGTTTCATTTTTATTTATATATTGCTTACAAAATATATAATTGTCTTTGTTTGTGAGGTTATACGTTTGCTTATTGACCGTACTCTTTTCTTTTTTATTTCCTTTTTTCTTTCATTCTCTCTATTTCTTTCAAGTGTGGGATCTCTGCAGTGAAGAAAAAGAAGAAAACCAAACGCCAGAGAAATATAATGATGATGGGAAGTGATACAGTTGTTGGTGCAGAAGCAGCAGCAGCAACTCAGTGGATTCAGAACGCCATTCAATGTCTTTACATTAATGACAATAATAGAAACAGAAATGGTATTTCCTACGCTGATCTTTGTGAATTTATGCGAAACGCACCACCACCTCCCGTTTCTTTACGTGCAATGTGGGAACAACGTGTATGGAAACTGCAGGATGAGCCAGTTGAGGTGTACTGCTTACGTTGTTTAGCCAATTCATGTATGAGTGGGAGTGGTTTGAACAAAAACAGAGATGGTAATATCAACTCTTCTTTTTTAATTGATCCCTGTTTGGGTGTTCCATTCTCCTCCTCCTCCGCTTTTTCTTCACTTGAAGGAGAAAATAACGGTAAGAGGAATGGACTAGAATGGCATATTATTCGTATTGTTGCCCTACGCCTTTTTCCCAGCTCTACAGATATTATTCAACTGGGATGGTCTGCGACTGCGGGAAAACTTTCTAGCGATAATACACCTGTTGCTAGTGGTAGTGGTAGTGCGGCTCTTCGACCTGCCTACTGCAGTCGCACACATGTTGTTATTCAACTAAATTCTGGACGACGTTTCTCTGCATGGGCGTACGGTGATGTTGGTTTACAGCTTCGTATTGGGGCAGTTTTACATACAGTAGCATACCCAACACACACCGATAATAAAGAGATTGCATACGTTCTTCACAATGTGGCGGAGTTTACGGCAGGTAATATGAGAACTAAAATAACGGAAGGAGGTAATTTTTTTAAGTCCTCCAACATGAAGAATGGAATTTCGTTTCCTCTCTCTTCTTTGCCTGTTCGTTTATCGTTTAATCAACTTGTTGAGTCATTTGCACCGGAGATATCAGGACAGACACTATGCAAGTCTCTTCTTTTACTTGTGGTTGTACATACCATGTACCGAGCTCTACGCTGTCGCTTTCGTCAACCTCTTCACCTGTTACTTTTAGGTGCATCAAGGTCTGGAAAGTCTGCACTACTGCGTGTTTTCTTACGTCTTCTTGGTGAACACGCCACACTTGTCAGTGCACATGTTGTGCATGGACAACAACGTTCACTAGCGCTTTCGCAGGCTATTACGGCAACATATCCACATGTTCGCCAACAACTACTATTGGGTGGAGTGGTGTGTGGTTTTGATGCTATTGTGATTGATGAACTCTCTAGTAGTAGTGGCAGCAGCGCTAATCATATGGCGGGACTCTTGGCGGGTGTTACGCCTATGAACGGCGGTACGGCGGCCCCAACACTTCGTGGTCATATCGCCCACACACACGTGCAGATAACAGCTGCAGTAAATGAGGATTACGCCACAAGGACCGCAACAGTTATTCCACAGTTTGCACTAGTGGCCCGTACAACGGCAGACTTATCGCTACGTCATACGGTATCGATTGGTGAGGGTGTTATTGCGGCCTCTGTTGCCCGTTCCCAGTCCTTCTCCATTACACCGTCGCGGTCTGTTTCTCTTTGTGAGTCCAGTCCAAGTTGGCGTACGGACACAGTGACACAAACTGCTGGGTTGCTGGATGCGATGTTTCTACGCGCTGTTGTGCAAATGGCTCCATCACCGACATTGCTTGAGACGGCTATTCCTGCGGATGCTTTTACACGATTTTATCTGAATTGCCTCAGTGAACACTGGCAGAATGGCAGTAGTAGTAGTAGTAGTAGTGGTAGTACTACTACAACATTGGCATCAAGGCTGTCTGTTTTATGGGAACTCAATTTGGCGCGACTAATACTTGAAAACTTCTCCATCTGTAATGACAATGATGGTGGTGCTGTGAAAAACGTTGTAGAATGGAATGAGACAATAGCGGCAGAAGTTTGGCAGTATTATAAACATCACCTTTGGGCAGTAGACACCGCCGCTTCTTCAGCTGCAGGGACTGCAAAAGTTGGAGCGGCAGCAGCAGCAGCAGCAAGTAATAATAGAAGTGGAATACAGACATCTTTGTGTGAAGGTGCTGCATTTCCTGCGGCTAGAAACGGAAAAAAGAAAAAGATGAGTAAAAAATCTATTTGTGTGGCACTACTGCGAATGATGTCCAGAGAGCAGCGAAGTCGAGGTGATAATTATGGTATGAATGCCGCTGTCGTACCTGAAGAGTGCGCACGAGCACTTTTTGAACAGATGGGAGGAGAAGAAGTAACTGGACAATCATTCTCTTCTGTTATACAACATTTACTGGACGCTGCACTGATCATACGAAGGTTGAATGCCTACGCTGTTGTTTCTGAGGCCTAAACCCAAAGAAAAAAGAGTGTTGATTTTTTTTTACTTTGGTTGCTCTTATTACTTGTTATGCTTTTATGTTAGCATTTATGCTTTTGTTTTTATTTCTTATTTTTTTTCTTTTTGCCTTTTTTATTTCTTTCTCTCGTTTGTTTCATTTCTCTGTGTTTCTTTTATTATTGACATATACAGATTGTTTTCTTGTATTGTTTTATCTGTTTGTTTTTCTGGGGTTATTGGTGGTACAGAGCTTACTTGTTATTATTGTTCTCTCACGTTTTTCTCCATATTCTCCCGATATATATATATATATATTGATATTAACTGCATCTACTCTCTACTCTCCCTATCTCTTTTTCTTTCTCCTCTTTTCTCCAGGTGTGTACACACACCCAAACACATTATACTTTATATATATATATATATATATATACGGAGAGAAAAAGAAATAAGAAAACAAAGAAAATTAAATGTCTGTGCATGAACCGTTATTACTGCGGGTCCCGCCGGTCCTCACATTCCGCGATGTGAGGTACACAACAGAAGGCGGCCGTGAAGTTCTCCGCGGCATCTCCGGCCACGTGCGGGGCGGACAACTCCTCGCCGTTTTGGGCCCCTCCGGCGCCGGCAAGTCGACACTTCTCGACATTCTCGCCCAGCGCCCAAAGAGCGGAAAGTCCCGCGGCGACGTTCGTCTCAACGGCAGACCGATTGAACAGGGAAGCTTTCGCCGCAGCAGTGCCTATGTGCAGCAGGAGGATCTCCTGCAGAGTTATCTCACAGTGCGGGAGAGTATCTACTACGCGGCGCAGCTGCGGACTCCACCACATCTCACAAAACAGCAGCTGCAGTCCCGCACAGAGGCTATAATGACATTACTTCGTATTGATGGGGTACAAGATGCAGTGATTGGATCAGAGGTAGTGCGTGGGATTAGCGGAGGTGAAAAGAAACGATGTGCCATTGCCGTGGAGTTGGTGGCCACCCCTTCCTTACTATTTTTGGATGAACCCACCACCGGATTGGACACCTTTACCGCACTACATCTTTTAACAATATTAAAAGATCTCGCATCAGAGGGAGTGGCTATTATCTTCTCTATTCATCAACCTCGTAGTGGAATCTTTGGTTTATTTGATCAAGTATTACTATTAAATAGCGAAGGTGAAGAGGCGTACTTTGGTCCTGCAACAAAAGCCCTACCATTTCTCGCCAGTATTGGTATTGAACCTTCAGAACCAGATAATCCGGCAGACTTTCTGTTAGACGCCGTATCTGCGATTCCACCAGAAGTTCAGGAAGGAGGTGACTGGTTGGAGCGGTATAAAATTTCAACAGCACCAGCGAATGGAGCTGTTATTGCAGAAGCCTTTCGCACTTCACGTATAGGCGATGTAGAACGTGATATTGACGATATTCTCGCCGTATATGGTGCAGATGATGATGATGAGATGCTACCTTTACCTAAAACATCACCATATTTTCGTGGATTATTTACACAAATACGTGTAGTAGCGACACGAGCGGTACTAAATAAAATGCGTGATCCCATTGCAACTTTTGCTGCTGTTATAGCAGCTATTTTCTTCGCGTTACTTATTGGATCGGTGTATTTCAAACTGGGGTTATCTGAATCCTCAGTTCGTAATCGTATGGGTTTGCTTTTCTATGTGGTAATGAATACTACTTTTTCAAGTCTTGGAAGTCTCAGTTTGCTTATGGTGGAGCGTGCGATATTTGTACGAGAACATCGTAACGGAATGTATCGTCCTTCTGCTTACTTGGTAGGAAAAATAGTACAAGATGTACCGATCAGTGTCTTGACGAATCTTATATTTAATGCGATAGTTTACTTTATGGTAGGATTACAATTACGGGCAGACAAATTCTTTATATTTTATTTTATCTGCACACTTGTGATGCTGAATAGCTACACTCTTTGTCTCCTTATATCAAATGTATCAAAAAACATTCAAGTAGCTAATATAGTGGCACCTCTCGTATTTGTGCTCTATTTACTGCCCTCAGGAGGCGTGCTTATGGACGTGGACAGTTTGCCCCTTGCATGGCGTTGGATTAAGTACATCTCATTTGTACGGTACGGACTTGCAGCGCTGGTGGTTAACGAATTCGATGGATTAGTGATAAACTGTCCACCAAATACAACAACTTGTATTCCAAATGGAGCAATGTATGCAGAATTGCAGGGTTTTTATAAGGATGATATGTGGCGTTATATTGGTTGCATTGCCGGTGGCGTAGGGGTTTATCTCTTATTGGCTTACATTGCACTTGTTTTACTGCGTACTGGGGAGGGTAAGTAAAGAGGTTGTCGGGAGAAGAAGAAGAAAATCATACAAAAGTGAACGATAATAGAGATCCCACCTCATTATCTTCCTATTCCCCAGAGCAGAAGGAAGAGCAGAAAAGAAAAAAAAAACGTGAAGAAAGGTGTAAATGGGTCTTTTTTAAGCTTTGTTTGTTTCGGTTTATTTTAATTATCTTTTTTTTTCTGTTGTTGTTCTGCTCGTGGAAAACGCCATTTAGATTATCGGTGAGGGTTCTATTTGTCTGCGTGTGTGTGCAATTCGTATAATTGTTTTAGCTGTTTTTTTCTTTTTTTTTTTTTGATCCTTCTGGGTTTTATTATTTAACTGTGTATTAATTTTGTGGCGCATTTACCTCATGTCACGTCTGTTTTTCGAATTGCTTGCTTCATTTTTTCTTTTCTTTTTTTTTGTTCTATGCTGAAACCTGTACATCTTATGCCCTTTTCTCCGTTTCAGTAATATTACTTTTTTTTGTTTGTTTCTTTTGTCTCTTACACCATTTCCCTTTAAATGGAGGGAAATTGAAAATGCTTTCTCTACACACTACCGTTATTGTAATACCTCCTTTTGCCAAATTGTTTTCTTTTTTTTTATCCTTTTTCTTATTATCTATTCTACTCTTTATTTGTCTCCCTCCCCACATACACACCTAAACTTGTGTAAACATAAACTAATAAGTCAAAAACTCAGGTGTTCTTGTTCGTGTTGTTAAATGTCAACATTTGCAGGCACTAGAGATCAGCGCCGGCGCAAACTTGGTGTCGATAGCGTTGATCGTGTTGTATGGCGAACCTGGGAACCTGGGAAAGAATATGTGCGGAAGATACGAGTGAGAAATTTAGATGTTCGAGCACAGAAAATCACGTACAAACAACCGCTGCGAAAGGCGATATTCTTCATGGACTACGCCGATCCCGTTACGTTAAGCAGCGGAATGAGTGTTGACATTGAAGTGCGATTTCGACCAACGGAACTGGTGGAGTTGCATGACACCGTTGAAGTGGTGGTGGTGGACCGCGGCAGCTACGCCGTTCATCTCGACTGTGAATTGCCGTTTGCCAAATTACAATTACCGGCAAAACATGACTTTGGTTATGTCTGTGCGGGTACAACGGCCTCGCAAACACTACAAATGAAGAATGTGGGAGCAATGGCGGTGGAGTTTGTGTGGGATGTACCGCCGCCGTTTGCGATTGTGCCCGCCCGCGGTGTACTGCGAGAAGATGAGACGGTAGATTTAAATGTTACTTTCAGTCCAACGGAGGCGTGTACGTTGTTAGCCCGGGCGGTGTGTACATCGAGCAATGGGGCGGAACAATTAACATCTTTGAATATTTCCGGCATTGGAAAATATCCATTTCTGCGGGCTATAGATGTATTGCAATGTGAGGGCATTAATAATAATAATAATAATAATAATAATAATAATAATAATAATACACTATTACTAGACTTTGGATCGCAACTCACATCCACCACACGTACAATGACTTTTACGCTTGAGAATCCCTCCATGGTGGATGCTGCCTTTGCACTGGAAGTAGCGGATACGGCTATGATGTGCCCTTTTACAGTGAAGCCCACCGCAGGTTTAATCACAAGAGGCACACGGCAAACATTTAAAGTAATGTTTGCACCAAAAGTATCAGGTACGGTACATGTGAATGCCTTACGTGTGCTGGTATCGGCTGGAAATACGCTTCTTGTGCAACTTCGAGGTGTGGCTATGGCCCCTAATGTGCGTCTCTCCACTCGTATGATTGACTTTGGTGATGTTAGACTAGACGAAGAGAATTCTTCTGCCGTCGCAAGGGCAGTAGTCATGAGAGAGGAAAAAGAAGGAGAGTTTGGAGAAAGATCCGCAGCTTTAGTGCGATCAAATGTACGACATCGTTTCTTTGCTATCAAGAACTACTCTGAGTTAGCTGTAAAATTCTGTTTTATAGCAACATCACCTGGGGCAGCATTTGTAGTGGATCCAGTCTCAGGAGAGTTACCTGCTAAAGGCAGCGTGCGGGTAAAGGTGGAGTTTTGTCCAATACATCCTATAAATTATCTTCGTAGATTATTAATCTACGTAGAACATGCTGAAGGTCTTCTCTACGTAAATGTTTTTGGATCTGCCTATGATCATATGATACGACCTATGCCATTTGGAGTTAAGGAAGTGGAAGCCTTTGTTAAACGTCAGGAATCTGGACTGGGATGTGTGGAACCAGATGATTTGGTTGCTATAAGTAATGCATTACGGAGTGGACGCACATATGATGAGGTATCAAATTTAATACTATCTATGCATCCAGAACTTGATCATAACATGGATAGTTTTATTAGTAAGAGTAACTCTACTCTAGGGCGTAAAAAACAACTAGACCTTTCCTATATGACACCCATTATATCAAAAAATACACCTTTTTACCTGAATACGGATACGTTACTATTTTTTTCAAATAATAATTACGAGCCACAACAGGTGATTGTATATAACAAAACAAGAACTCCAGCAACGGCGTATTGGTGTTTCCCTAATAACTCTGCATTTCGAATTTCACCTACAGAAGGCGATGTACCACCGTGTTCCTTCTGTAAATTTACTCTCTCTCCAATGATGAGCATGTTAGGTCCTGTCGCTGATGAATATTTTGAATGTTATGTGAATTACAAACAAATACGTTCTTTCCGTCTTGTTGAAGAAGGTGGTTTTACACCACCCTTCTTTTTTCCACTACACTGTCAGTCCGGGATTTCCAGTGGAGTAGTGGAGGAAGGAACACTGTTGCCAAACATCAAAGTACCGGGATCTGTAATTTTTCCGGCGTGTCGCACGGGTGAATTCGCACACGCCATTCTTGACTTGGAAAACCGGGGGAATGTGGCGGTGATGTTTACCGTTACCACCAGAATAGACAGCATTGAGCTCAAAGATAGTACTAGTAATGCTATTAATACGAATACTAGTAGTACTATTAATGTAAAGGATACAAGTTATGGGCAACTTCTCTCTTGTAGTCCTATGAATGGTCTATTACCACCACACCAGCACTATCGTGTTGTAATGTCATTTCACCCCTTAGTTGCTATGCGATTTCGTGGCAAGGCAATCGTAACTTTTAATAATAGTGAGAAGGATGAGGTGCGAGTTGCTTTACAAGCGGAGAGTTTTTCACCAGAACTTGTGATTGAAGATAGATCCATGATTGTCTTACAACCTACATGTGTTACAGGAGAGTCATATCGCCGTTTGAAAGTCTCTAACCCAACGTGTATTCCAATTATGTTTAGTGTGTTCCCATCCTTGGAACTTGTCGGTGTTGTACAGTGTGATCCCGCCCTTGGTGTTCTTGGAGCTGGACAGCAGATGGAAATGAAATTGATTTTTACCCCAAATAAGGCTGAAATGTATGATGGTCAAGTAAACTTTTTGATTTCTGATGCTGATAAATCACAAAAATTTGACTCCGTTAATATCAACCCAAAACAACAAGAAGAACAACAACAACAACAAGAAAACAGAAAACTTATCTCTTGTCCATGTGTGGGTGAGGGATTTCACGCTATTGTTGAGGTGGAACCAGTCTCAATAGAACATGAAGGACCTGCCTTGCAGAAGAAAACATTTGAGTGGACTATTTACAATAGTAGCGTCTGTGAAGTGCGCTACGAAGTGCGTTGGCTCTCCATGTCGGATACAACAGGAATTCATCCAGATGAGGAATCACCAGTTCAGTTGAGTCACAATAAGTCTGGTATTTTGGCAGCACGTTCACACACGGTTGTACTTGTCACACTTCAACCACAGGCTGGTATTTCCAAGTACATTTTATACATACTTGTAGGAGGTAGGGGGGTAAAATTAAGTACGATTCCACACCCTACAAGTTTACATGAGGTACGTCAACATCCGCACTGTGAGGTACGTTTGAAGGGTACAAGACCTGCTGTTCAAATAACTGATGTACGTTCACTACAACAACAACGATCTCAATTGTGGCGTCAGTTGGCTATCAATAGTGTTAATGCTGTTCTTGCCGCACCTGTTCAGGCGATTGATTTGGAAACTGATTCTTTTGCTTTTACACAATACGTTAAAGGTCTGGAACCTATTTTTATGGATATTGGGGTAGGTACTATATTAGATTCAAAGAAGGAAATTATGCTTCGTATTGAAAATGCAGGAATGTGTGCAGCTTCCTTTAAGTTCTGGTACCCTACGGAACATGAAGGTGGGAATGAAACTTGGTTCATTGAGGATGAAGAACTTGAGGATATTCAACACATACTTTCAGATCAGCTACTTGAAATATCACCACGTGAAGGGGCTATTCCTGTGGGATCATATAAAGTCATCACCATTACATACAGTCACAGTACGGTAGGAACACATACTCTTCCTGTGCTTCTTCGCCTGAGTGAGGGAAAAAAGGTACTACTGGTTTTGGAAGGTCGTACAGTTTTACCTGATGCCAAAGCATTGGCTTTTCATCATCCGTATATCTACAATCTTCACCCTGTAGCCCTCGGTGATGTGGAACCACCACTACAAAGTGTATTACTTGAAAACACTGCCTCAAGAGAGGTTGAATACGTTGTACAGGAGGATTTGTTGCGAATGGTGACAGAGAAAAATTGTGGTTTTCCAGTTTTTCAATGTTTGAATCCCACTGGTAAAATCCCAGCCGGTGACTCCATCCAGCTTAAGTTTTACTTCCGTCCTTTAGAGGCACGTGAATATCAAATAGATGTAGCACTCTGGACAGTAGATGGTGAGGAGTATGATGTACAATTTCACGGTGTTGGTTATCACCCAAAAAAGAAATCAGCAGAATCTATACGTCATATGATTAATAGTGCATTCTTATCTATACCTCTTTCACCTGCACTACGTCTTCCTGTTGATAAATGTCCTGTTACACTTTCTATGGATGTTATACGGGTTGGGGCAGCACCTTGTTTTTCTCTACATCGCCGTATATGTTATTTGGAAAATAGACATAATCGTCATACGTACTCTTTTGTTTGGCAAACTCGTCTAGAACCTGGGAGTTCAACATTAAAGGTTTCACCAAACCGTGGAGTGTTACTACCTGGACAGCGCATTCGCTGTCATTTTGCAATGTACTGTGGTAGTTTAAGTCAAGTTTTGGAAACTTCTGTATTTTGTCATATTCATAATGACACTTTGGCTTCCACAAATGTTTCTAATACTAATCTTTCTACTGGAGGAGGCCAGAAATCACGTTTTGGTAACCTCACCATAACACAAGAGAACTCATCAGATACAAAAGAGATTGAGGAAAATCTATTTAATGACCCGTTACTGGATTCTAAACCAGCTTTATCTACTAAAGGCTTTGTACGTTCTACCTGTACAAAATTACGACCTTTGGGATCGAATAAAAATCGTTTGCCTGTAACTAGTATTCCACCTGAGTTTCAGAGTTTGCGTACCTTGGCAGCCTCTACCGCGTCTCATGTATTAACTTCTCAGCAAGCGTTTGTAGAAGAAGAAGGCCCTGTTATAGATCATGCACTTGAGGTCTTTGTACAGGCAAGAGTTATGTCTATAGAGTCATATGAGCGGCTTTACGGCAAACAAGCCTTGCAACAAATGTACTTCCCTATGCTTTGCCAAAACTTTGTTGATCCCACTTCCCTTAATTTAATACAAAATAAGGAAGAGAAGAATCTTGTGAGGTACACTGGTGAGGAGGCAGTAGTAGCGTTGGAAGTCTTGGATGGACTCTTACGCGCAGTTATTGCTCGACCGCAAGTACATGCGGCCTTCACCGAACCTATTACGGAGGAGGCCCCATACTATAGGGAAATGATTCTTACAACTACTAAACCTGTTCCTTCTTCTTCTGTATCTTCTACACAATGGAACAAGTCACCAGCTGATCGCGTCTTTTCCGCAACTGATGTAACAAAGACAAGTACAAAGAGAGTTACAACCTCAGGTTCACCACAACCAACGTCATCATCTTCACCAGCCCTTTCTGTGTCTTCTGAAACCTGTACATCATCTGTATCCTCAACAAAACTATGTGATGGGGATGTGTTAAACATAATGGAGGGATTACTGGCTGACGTTACTGTTCATGTTCTTGACGACATCGCGGGAGAGCTGGAGTATTCTCAGACTGAGGTGAGCAAAGGATCGAAGAACAACTAGTTGAAAGGCAACATTATCAAGTGTGTGTGTGTGTGTGTTCAATATGATGTAAATCCAGATTTATGAATCTGAATGTCCAATTTGGACATATTCATAACCACAGTGAGACAACCAAACTATAACACTTGCCTCCCACCTCCCTTATTCTTTCCTTTTGTTTTATCAAAATTTATGGTATTTCCTGTATTTCCTTTTTTTAATGATTACACCAACATTTTTTTATTTTTTCTTCTCTTTCCTTTCTTTGTTTCCTATTACCACAGTTCAAGAAAAAGTAACATGGTCTTCCAGAAGAAGAAGGCGGAGGTGACGGTCCGCACCTCGCAGTTTAAGGTGAACAAGCTGCTTAACCGCAAGCAGTTCATCGTTGAGGTGAACCACCCCGGCTGGTGCGGAACTGTCCCGGCGAAGCTCATCCGCAGCCGCCTCGCGTCGCTCTACAAGGTCTCAGACGAGAACCAGATCTCCGTCTTCGGCTTCAAGACGAAGTTCGGCGGTGGCAAGACTACTGGCTTTGGTCTCATTTACGATGACCTCGCCGCCCTGAAGCGTATTGAGCCCAACTACCGCAAGGCCCGTCTTGGTATGGGAAAGAAGAAGCTTCCGGCCCGTAAGTCTATAAAGGAACGCCGCAACCGTAACAAGAAGATCCGCGGTAAGGCGAAGGGTAAGATGCAGACGAAGAAGAAGTAAGAAAAATAGCAATGAAAGACATGTTTTCTTCCTTGGACTGAGTGCGTTTTTTTATTATTTATTTTTCTCTCTCTGTGTATGTGTGTTTTTGCAGTGGGCAATACAACATGCCAGTGGTAATAGACTGAACATGTTCGTGAGGGGTCTATTTCACAAATATCTCAGCTATGTTTTTAACTCTATACCACTACAAATGCTACCAAACTTCTTTTAATTTCTTTTTCTTTTTTCTTGTCCTTTTTTTCCTTTTCTTTCCTCTCTTTCTTTACTTACTCCACTGCCTTGGTAAAAAAGGGATACCATGGTCTTCCAGAAGAAGAAGGCGGAGGTGACGGTCCGCACCTCGCAGTTCAAGGTGAACAAGCTGCTTAACCGCAAGCAGTTCATCGTTGAGGTGAACCACCCCGGCTGGTGCGGAACTGTCCCGGCGAAGCTCATCCGCAGCCGCCTCGCGTCGCTCTACAAGGTCTCAGACGAGAACCAGATCTCCGTCTTCGGCTTCAAGACGAAGTTCGGCGGTGGCAAGACTACTGGCTTTGGTCTCATTTACGATGACCTCGCCGCCCTGAAGCGTATTGAGCCCAACTACCGCAAGGCCCGTCTTGGTATGGGAAAGAAGAAGCTTCCGGCCCGTAAGTCTATAAAGGAACGCCGCAACCGTAACAAGAAGATCCGCGGTAAGGCGAAGGGTAAGATGCAGACGAAGAAGAAGTAAGTCTGAGGCTAATCTCGTGGAGGACGTTGTGGCCGTTGCTGTCTTGATATCGCTGGGAGTGCCATGATTTCTCTCCCAGGTTCACTTTTTTTTTCGCTTTTCTCTTTTTGTTTTTAAGGGATAGTATGAAAATATGAATGTCATTATCATTACGATTTGCAGCCATTATTGTGTAGGAGGTGTGATGCTATTGTATGTCCTTCCTTTTCCCCTTTTTTGTTTTTTCTACTATTTATTTGTGTAGTATTTAATGGGTTAGTATGCTTGATTGATAGTGGTCATTAGAAGAAAAAAAAAAAAAAAATGATGCTGTGATATCTATTCTTCACTGATTTCATAATTTGTGAGGAGGGTATTTCTTCCGATTTTAGTTGTTGCGGCTGTTTACTCTATTGCACACCGAACAGGAGCGCCAGTATACTAATAGGATAAACAAGTCTACGAAATACTTTGTGTTATGGAATCTCCCTTCTGTTTTAACTGTAACAGTTGTCTAGAGAAAAGTTCCATTATGTTTTTTTTTGGTAACTTTTTCTCTTTCTCTTTCTCTCTCTCTCTCTCTCTCTTTCTTTCTATATTCCGGCACATATATATCCTCATGGGTACACCATGATTCTGGTTTGATATCAACTATTTTTATCAGTATCCACAGACACAGACACAAACACATTGAAAAAAAAAAAAAAACGAAAGGGATAAAGGAATATTCCTGGTCCAGCGTTTTATTTTTACTGTCTTATATTTATATAGGTTTGTTTTTTCGTTTGTTTTTTTGTTTTTTTTTGTTTGATTTGAGATGGGGGAAGACACTGGTAAGCAGGATGTTACAAGCGTCACTTTTCAATGGGCGCGTGCTGGAGACACGTATGTTCTGCAGGGTGAACGGGTTGTGCACAAGGGAGGAGGTGTTAGTCCCTACAGACCGGTGATCGGTGACTTGGAAATGTCGCCGGGAGGAGGAAAGCTCTTTTATGAGATACGAACAAATACCGACGACTGTAAGATAGGCGTGTGTACAGCCGAGGCGTTCCTTGCGGAGGAAGAACTGCAAGATGTAGAACTAGGCAAAAAATACACTCCATCACAACCATCTGACAAGCTGCCACCCAGTCCCAATTGCTGGGTGTTTAATTGTCAGACCTCTACTGTGG
Organism: Trypanosoma melophagium; assembly: GCF_022059095.1. Classification (NCBI taxonomy): domain Eukaryota; phylum Euglenozoa; class Kinetoplastea; order Trypanosomatida; family Trypanosomatidae; genus Trypanosoma; species Trypanosoma melophagium. The sequence continues at coordinate 45,823 of NW_027125166.1, read as the reverse complement.
AGGTGAATGGAGAGGAACAAAGGAAACTATGGCGTTTGTTTGTCCCTGTTTCAGGGGCACGATTTGGATTTCTTGTCAATACTGATGAGGGAATTGTACAGCTTTACGTCAATGATGAGTACCAGGGTGTTCTATTTGATAGTTCTTTAGATCTGAAAGGTAAAACCCTCTTTCCATGCATTGGGTTAGGAGGAATGGACATGCACAACAGGAACATCGGGTTCGGCATTAAGAGCGCCACTGTGAGTCCTGTGAAACGATTTCCTGCCAATGGAATGTGAGTAATGCTTGAAGAGAGAGAGAGAGAGAGACATATTTGCCTCACCCTTTGTAGCACTGTGCTCAGTGACAGTGGGTTTGGGTCCCCTTTGCAGTGTTGGGTGACGCGTGCTAGACGCAGCAAGAACAAAAACAAAAACAAAAACAAGACAAAAAGAGGGAAAATCGATTGATTTTTTTATTGTTTTATTTTTTTTTCTTCTTTTCGCATGTATTCTTTTTTTTTTGCACATAAAGATGTGGAATTTCTTTGTACTGCAGTTGACAAGAATAACTGTGGCTTTTCTTTGGTTTTACTTTCCTCCTTTTGCCACTTTTTTTTTCTTTTTCTTGACTCTTTTGACTCCATGAATCGTATTGGGACATTTTTACTCTGGTGTGTTTTTACCACATGCATCTAAAACGTTTTAGAAAAAAAGAAATCCATATATTTGCGTAGTACTTCTTATTTAGTGCAGTACTATAGAGGGTTCGTCTACGCCACAGTTTGTGAATACGATAATGGATCCGCAAACTACTTCATTGGAAACAGATGAGGTGCAAGACTGTGATGGTGAACGTTTAGGAGCATCTGGGAGCGAGGGGAGAGTTACAGAGGAGGGTAAGGAAGAATTGAGTGAAATGAAGGAAGAAGAAGAAGAAGAAAAGGCCACCATCACAAGGTTCACATGTGATTTGTGTGATATCCCAGTAGATGCAGATGAGTTAGAAATGCATGTTCACGAGAATCACGCAGCCTTGCTTCGTTTATGTGATCACTATCTCTCAGATATAAAGGATGGAATACCTCAACTAGATACCCATCCAGAGTACATAAAGAGACTTGCTGAGTTTGTTGAGGAGAGTGTTGCTTATTTTGATAAGGGTCCTGCAGCGTTTGATGTCGTTTTGCATGCGTATATGCAACTTGAGAGAATTGTGAGGGACCTCTATAATGACACCCAAACGTTTCTCTTCGGGAGTTGCGTCTCATATGGATGCTGGGATGGTGTAGGTGATGCTGACTTTGTCATATTGAGACCAGCACAGCTACAAGAAGGTAATAATATTCCTGATGATGAACGTAGGCTTGTTTTGGCTACCACTCGAAAGTTGCGCGATGCTGGTTTTCTCTTTGAAGAATTGGAGCCAGTTCTCCGGACGAGTGTGCCTGTTGTTAGGCGGGTGCAGAAGGTGCGTGCACCCCTACATATTCCACATGGTGAAGATGCGTTTAAGATTAAATATGAGTACCATCGAGAAAATAACACTATTCTTGTCCAGCGTCTAATAAAAAAGATCTATCAATTGCATGGTACTGTTGAAAGCTGTGGAGATTCTGAACTGACGGCTGCGTACAAGAGGGGGATAGATGCTGTTGCGGCGTTCAGGCAAACAAGACGTGCTGGATTGGAATTTGTGACGTGGAGCTGGAAGACTGATTGCCTCATGCCAGAGATCTTTTACCTTGACTTTGACGTCAGTTACCGACCATTTGGTCTGCGCAACAGTTGGCTTATGCGACTATATCTCGAACAGAGTCCTGAGGTCCGTGCTGGTGCAGCTTTCCTGAAGAAGTGGAGCAAGCAGAGCGGGATCAACAACCCTATGAGGGGATTCCTTACATCATACGCTGTGAACGTTTTGTGGGTATCCTATCTTTTGCACGTTGGAGTTGTAGAGTTTGTTGACCCTGCATCCGTGCCGTTGCTGCCGGAGAAGGCGAAGGAGGTTTCATACATGCCGCTGTTGCCATTGCAGGATCCGTCGTACTCCTCACTGCGGCTTGGTGAACTGCTGGCGGGTTTCTTTGAACATTACAGCGGTTTTGCGTGGGACACGCGTGTGGCCTCGCTGCGTGTGCCCAGCGGGTCTGTCTGCCGCTCGGATCTCGGATGGGTGTTGGAGCGGGAGGTGTTAGCGCCGCGGCCGCGGGACCGGGTGTGGTATCGTCTCTGCGTGGAGGACCCGTACGAGGCGGACCGCAATCTCGCCCGGCACCTCTCGCCGGTGAAGGCCACTTTTGTCCACTCGCAGTTTTTCCGCGCCCGCCAACTCGTCCGCCGCGGGACGCCGGAGGTTCTTCTCGTGGACGTCCGCCACCGCGCCACGGCAGCCCTCACGGCAGTCGTCCACCGCGCGGTTTTTGGTGAGGGTGTGGTGGAGGTGCCGCTCGCAGACGCCCACAACTTCTTCGCCGCCCGCATTAAAGGTGCTGGGGAGGAGTGGAGCGCTGGGGAGCTGCTTGGCTATTACGAACTTAACCGCTCCCTGCGCTCGCTCTGCAAGGAAGTCGAGGAGGTTGCCAGGTCCACGAGGGAGAATAAGCGGGCTGGAAAACTGAGGAGGAGGAGGAGGAGGAGGAACCGGCGGAGGAGAGATCGTAGCAAAACAAGGAATGAAGACGGTGTAAGAGAGACGGGAGAGCCTGGGACAGAAACAACAAAGATGAAGGAAACGAATATGATGGAATCCAAACCACAAGAAGAAAGTGACTCAGCAAGGGTACTGAGGATGAGAGACGGTAGCGACGACAAAGGTGGGGACTACAATGAAAGTAAGAAAGGCGAAGACGAGAGAGACGACGTTGGCGAGGACAACCGTCACGATGCCAAGGAGAACAAGAAAAGCCGTATGAAGAAAAAACACAGAGACAAGAAAGGCATCGGTAACGACAGCCATATCGAGGAGAAGGCTCGCCATGACGAGGAAAGCGAGAATGAGGCCGATGATCTCCACAGAGCGGAGATCAAGGATAGGGATGACGGTGAAACTAAGAACAGCGACGACGAGGAAGACGTCGTTAGCGAGGGCGACTTTGACAATGACGACGGGAAAGGTGATAACGACGATAAAGTAAAAGTTCCGCCATTTCTACACGCATGTTTTCTCGAAACAGAAGAGAAAATGCGTTTGGCAGGTCGTCTTGGCATTCCTGCTGCTGAGGTTCCTGAAGGAATACGAGGTGCTTACTTCTTCGCCTATGACCGAGCCTTCTATACCCTTGAGGGGCGAGACACTTTTGAGCGGCACGCGTGTGCAATTATGCAGGCTCTTTCAGAGAGCTCTAAAATACGCGCGGATGTGCGTGTATCAGTACAGGGTCAAATACCAACAGCAGTGCGCGATGATACGTTGATCGATGAAATTCTCGATGCCCACAGCAAGAATGAGTGGTCAGCGATCGATACGAAAGAGACATCCCCACAGCCTGTTGTGCGCACCAAACCAACTAATGGGAGGGTGGTTTTCCACTCCCGAGGGGTACGCCGTGCACCGAAGTCCTGTGTTGGCGTCTGCAGCGAATGTCATACGAAGGACGTGATTATATGGCCTACTAATGATCCGAGTTATGATAGAGGTTTGTACTGTGATTATTGCTGGAAAGTTTACGAAACTAGAGGGTAAGAGGAATCGGATAAAATAAGTATTATAGTGTAAGCCTTTACTGGTTGATCAGAACTGCTGCTATTTCTTTTTTTTTTTGCTAGTTGCGGCTATCATTTTCAATACAGTCATAAAGCCGTTGCGGAAATGTTTTTGCTTTGATCTAGGAGTGAGTAATAGTCCTGCAAAGAAAAAAGTGTTTTTTTTTTTGTAGTCAGTAATATGTAATTTTTTGTACCTGTAATCAGTGCTAGGTATCATTATCGGGGTGAGGAATTCACGTCCTCATTGTAATCAAATCTCCTTTTTTTTTCTCTCACACTCTCTTCTTGTTCCTCTTTTTTTGCTGCTTAGCAGATGTGAAATCATATTAGGCCAGCACGAGTTGCATTGGCCTCGAGGTGCACCATTGGCACCAGCGGCAGCAACTCACACACTTGAGAGGGTCAACTTTCCGGCACCGATGGGCCTTCATATGCCCAGGGATGCCTAGTGCATTGCCCCGAGATACAGGAACAGCAGCAGACACGCTTTGGTTCCTTTTGACGCTGCTTTCCATCATTGTCATTTTGCTTTGTTTCGTTGCCCTTCTAACATATCCATGATTAATTCTAACAATATCGAAAACGTCTGCTACGCGGTGCACTTAGAGCATGTTTTTCCGTTGTGAGCTGCACCACCAATGCGACGTGAGATGTGTTTCTTTCCTACCATCAGATTCTGGTTCTTTTGTATCCTTCGTTCCCCCACCACCCCGTAATAGCCAGCAAAAGCGGTCGTTCTGGGCGCTGGATGTGACACCCCATGCATCTTTGCGCAAGTAAACACTGCAAGATAGTGTATGTGGAGTTGCGAGAGAGAAAGCAATGAAGAAATGCAGGGATTGGTTCCATGCATCCGGAGTCGGTCATCTCACTATATTTATCTTGTGTTTTTTGTTAGACCCACCCACGTACTTGAATAAAAGAAAGTGAAACTGGTATTCTTTCTAGTTGGTTTTTTTTTGTTGTTGTTGCTTCCTTATTTTTTTTCGTTTGTATAGTTGTCAAAGATGTCAACAAAGGCAGAGTTGCAGCAGCAACTCGAACTTCTCCGCAAACGTCACGCGGAGGAATTACAGCAGGAAGTTGCGGCATTTGAAAAGATTAATCGTGAGATAGCAGAGATGCAGGAGTTAACTGAAACTCTGGAGCAAGAAGAGCGGGAACTGGAGCGACGCTTCGGTGCACAAAATTCTTCCAGAGGAGATGGTGGGGCAACTGGAGGTCTGATGCCGTTTATAGGCGATTTTGTTCTCGGATTAGTGGATTCCGATGACTCGAGAAGTAAGAGACGCTGAGAGTTAAGTTTTTAAGGAGTATTTTTTCTGTTTTTGTCTTTTGTTTGTTATTGGTTCGTTTTTTTTTTGCCATTACTCTCTCTCTTTCTGTGCGTCTCAATATTCCTTTGTGTTTGGGCCAAACATTTTTCCCATGTTTTTTATTTTTATGTTTTTTTTTTGTCTACGTATTGTTGTTCTCTGCTCTCTGCTGTGGTGGTTGAAATATAGCTTTTTTTTCCTTATATATAGTATGCAAGGATAGACACTTCTCCCCAAAATAGTCGATAGCAGCATGAAGTCGTGATATTGGACTGGACGGCAATTCCTTTACTTCTATTGTTCGGAAAAAGAAGACTATCTTGACTGTAACGTAGTTATTTTCATCGCTTTAGGTTCATCTTGTTCTTTTTTTTTTGAGTGTTTGTCATTGCCATTTATTAGTGCAATGGTTTATCGTTTCTGGACTCCCTTGAAGTTGCCTGCAGCAGTACTGCTGCTTTTGGTACTGTTTGTGGTTGTCCGGCGGTTGGTGCGGTGCACCCTTCTGTCATTCCTTCACGCGCCCGAGGCGGTATTGTTTGCCTGGAGGCCGTCAAACAACACCAACCACAAAAAGAACAAGAAAAAAGTTATGGACATCATCATATTATGACGGTCGATCTCCGCGGGGAGTAATTTGATCGGGCCATTGATCACAGTGATCCCACCGTCGGTAAGTTCCGGCAGCGCTGGTGACTGGACCGCGCCGCGTGGGACAATTGCAGCGGTCCGGCGTTTTTGTACGTCAACGGCGAGGGGCCGGTGCGGTGCTGGAGTACAGCCGTGAGGCGCGGGCCGTCGTCTTCTCCCTCGAGCACCGCTTCTACGGCGAGAGCATGCCGCGGCCCCACTCACAAACCGCAGTATGTTGCGGTATTTGACTGTGGCGAACGCCCTTGCAGATCTGCGGGCATTCAAACAGTACGCGGAGGAGGTGGTGTTGGGAAAGAAGGTGAAGTGGCTTATTGTGGGCGGGAGTTACGCCGGGGCTCTGGGTGCGTGGGCGCGGGCCGCATTCCCGGAAGACTTTCATGCCGCGTGGAGCAGCAGCGGGGTGGTGAATGCTATCTTTGACTACAATGAATTTGACGGTCATTTGTTGGATGTACTACCACCCGTTTCTGCGGCTTCCATCCGTTTTGTCTTTGAACAGTTTTCAGAGGCCTATGATGATCCCGTACGGCGAAATAGTATGATGCGAGCTTTTGGTGCACCAATTTACTTTACCGAAGTGGATATGGCGTGGATGCTCGCTGATGGCTCAGCCATGGCAGTTCAGTACGGATACAAGGATACTCTCTGCTTGGGCTTACAACCACTTAACATGAGCAACCCTTTTAAGCAGTATGGTGACCTTATAAAGTTACTCTGGGGAGATTCCTTCACGAGTGAATGCTATTACAGCACTGAATGTTTGTCTAACGCGAGATATAGCGATCAGGGGAATTCAAACTATGCATGGGTTTATCAATGCTGCTCAGAGTTAGCATACTGGCAAACAAGTTACCCGGGCAGTCTACGACTACGTGATGTGAACACCTCATACTTCATCTCACAGTGCCGCGCAGCCTTCGGAGAGATGCAGTTGCCTGATACCTTTGCCTTCAATAAGAGACATGGTGGCTCTCTTCCTGCTGCTACACGTGTGGTGGCAGCACAAGTTTCGGATGATCCGTGTTCGCTCGCTGGCGCGACAGACACTCTTAACGAAGAGTACCCAGTAGTAATAGCAAAGTGTAGTGGGTGTGGGCACTGCGGCGATTTGAGTATGCGATCTCCTTCGGATCCAGTATCCCTCGTACGGCAGAGAATATTGCTAATGAACTATTTAAACACCTGGTTTAAAAACTGAGAGCTTAGGAATAATAAAAAATAAAAGAAGGAAATGAGGTGGTAGGAAAAGAAAAAGAGAAGGAGAGGGAATCAGATATTTGTTGCCGTGCAATGATGCGCACGTATTTACACGTGCGTATATAGATTGGTGTACTCCTGCATGGTGATTTCTTTCATATTATGTCTCGTCATATAAGTTTTTTTCTCTTTTACTTAGGGAAATGATGTCAATATCTCTTTTTTTTTTTGTGTGTGTGTGTGTGTGTGTGCATCTGCACTCTCTCTTCATTTAGTTGGAGAACCACTTTTACTCCATTTATCTCATATATATTTTCTTTTTTTTTCACTAACTCACTGAGTTACTTTTGTATTCACTTATAGAGTGAGAGAAAGCAAAGTATATGCAATGTGTACTATTTCTTTTGGTATCTCCCCTTTTTTATTTTGCTCCTTTGTATTCCATAGTATTCGAGTGTCAGGTCACTTATATCTACATAAACAAACATACTTACGCATAGATAGGTGTGTATTTTGTTTCTTATTATCATCATCACGAGCGGAACTAAGAAGAAACAGAAAAGAAGAAAAACAGTCATAAGTGATATTTTCGCACAAATGGGAAGCGGCCAGTCCCAAACAAACGCGGCGGTAGAGGCTCATCTGAGCAAATGGGAGACCGCACTTGCGGAGCTCGAACAAGTGACCCGCGCCAGTCGTCGTATGATTGAAAATGACCGGATTTACCCCAATTCCACCACCGTCTCCGATCGCCGGCAGAGTTGTGATGATGACGCGTCAGAGCCGTCGCTGCGGGGCGGGAGACGCTCCTCTCAAGTCTCCTTCGGTACGGGTCTCGTGCCGCCGCAGCCCCAATCCCAACCGCACTTTCAAGGTCAATCAACAGCAACACCACCACCACCACTACAGCAACAACAGCAACAATCACCAAAACAGATTCAGACCCCTACGGAGGGCAGTCCACGTGGGATGAATATGGGAGTTTCATATGCCACAATAAATAATAATAGCAATACGGATGTCTCCAGAGGGGTATCTTCAACTGGACACCAGCCGAAGTATAACCGTCAACAAGTAATGGAAATTCGTAAGGCGCGTACCTCCTTCTTCAAATCCTATGAAGTAGAACAAATAGAGGATGAAAAGAGCATAGAAGATTGCAGTGATTTTGGTACAACAGCTGTTGCACTTTCCTATCTACTTGGTGGTGAAAGAGGATGCAAAGATCGCAAGAAACGTGTCACCGTAGAAGATATATTTTTTGCTGCCCATGTGCCTCTACACTATCTCCACGGTGGTATACTTTCACTTCCAGTAATGACAGATATTATTCGTGAGTTTATTGATGTCGACAATCGTTTTAAAGATGAATATGGTTTATCTGTGATGCACCTTGATATTTCTCCAACTCTTGGGCAAGTCGAACTAGGTGGCAATGAGGTTGGAGATCGACAAACACGAATGCAATTACCAGAGTTTACCAAAGCTATTACGCACGACTGTGAAGAAGAGACACAGGTGGTTCGTATTGTTAATTACGATCCCTATGTACTGGAACAAGAAACAATTGTGGACGCCTTTGAAGACGAAGATGAAAGTGGTTCTGCATTAACAGCATCCGTGCTTGTAAGTCCACAGCACCGTCCGAGACGGTACGCAAAGAACAACAATGGCGCCTACGCTGTTATTGTTGATGTACGTTATGTGGTACAGTTGATGGTAACACTTGCCGAAGGTATTGTTGGCAGTGATATAAGCGTGAGAATTGTGGAGGTTCCCGCTGCGGCTCTCTTTAAGGCGATGACAGTCGCTAAAGAGGGTGAACGGGCTCGAGGATTCATTCGGGTATTCAGAAAGGACAGCGTACCGGTCATGACACATGATGAAGTTCAAATTATGTTTTCACCAGAACTAAGCAGTGGTAAGGTGATTGGTTCCATACTACAAGGGACACATGCATCTGTTATATCTACACATATCAGTCCCCATATTGTGGCTGTTGGGTGGGCGATGCATCTACTTGGTGGTGTACGACCTAATGCGCATGGTTATGGCAATGGTTTACCTGTATCAGAAATCATTCGTAAAATGCATTTTCCAGCTGAAGTTTTTGTTGATGGTAGTCTACCATTAGAAGAGGTATTTAAATACGCGCGAGAGTATGTGCATGTTACTAATCGCAATTATAACCTTGCTGTATATCCTGTCTTAACAAAAATTTCACGTGAGGATGCGGTTCCAACTATTTCTGTTTTTGATCTGGAATCTATTATTATTGATGTGAAGAACGCAAATGAAGATCCAGAGGTACCAGAACATATTATGGTCATTATGTATAACGCTAATGTAGCACATAATGTGCTCTACATAACAACTCAACCACAGTGGTGTATCCTTGCTGGCTATGATGAGGAAACTCAAACTGCACTTCTTATTGACGCACATCCTAAAACGTTTTTAAAGACATGGACATGTCCCCTTGACCGTTTGCATAAAGCACTGACATCTAATGGGTATATTATTTTTTCCAAGTCTCGTGAAGCGGCATCACGTCATAAATCAGGTGACAGCAGCACATGTGGTAGCTCACAATTACTGGGATATAAATCAGATCCCGCACTCGTTGGTGCACCTCGTCGTATTGCATCAACTGTTCAAAACCGTCTCGAACTTTTACATGAACAGGAAACTCTTGATGTTACAACCATTGATGTTGTTAAAACGTTTACTTTTCCATCGTTACCATTGAGCGCGACAATGATTGCGCTTGCGCTAACTAAGTTAGGTGTACCAACTACCTTTGAAGATGTTTTTATGGCACTTCCCTTTGAAACTTCTGCACTCATGTTGCGTTACTTCACGCTGGAGTCTGTGGCGGTGTGTCTGACGACATATCTCAAGGGTGTTGGATTGGCGATGGATGTAGAGACATACCATACAGATAAGTGCAATGGTGGACGACCACGACTTCCTTGGGAGGACTTTAAGAAACTTATTGAGGAGGGATCACGAAACAGTGACAAGGCCTTTATTATGCTGTACAGTCCAGATAACATTGAAGTCTTTGGCGATTCTCACCCATTTGGTTCTACTGGTCTTCTCGTTGGGTACTGTGCAAGGACGGAGAGCGTTACTATAATGGATACCAACCCACACGGATACTTTCGTACATGGCCAGTACCACTCCAATCACTCTACCGTGCACTACACGATAAGGATTGGAGGCATCGCCGTAGTGGATGTATTGTTTTAACACGCCGTACGACACCCATTGAACTGCAATTTCCACCAGAGTACACACGTGAAATGTATTTGCATATTGTACCAGTACAAAATATTTTTCATGTAAGTCCATCACCACACTTTCAGGCTTTATCATCTGCTTTTGCGCAACTTGGATTCTTTTACTCACCGGAAGAGATTTTCTATGAAGCCTACCTTAAGACTATGGCGGATCAGCGAAGACGTGGAAGTCAAGCCTTTGCGTGGCGTGATGTCGATGTTTCCTTGTCCGTTATTAACAAACAAATTGATGCCCGATTCCTTGCGCAGGTTTGCCGCATGTTTCTGGAGTCCCGTAATCCAACGAAGAGTGGAAAGTCCAATATGTTAAAGCGGACCGATGGTAATATGAATGGTGCAACAAACAACAGCAATAACAATAATGATGATAATAAGGATACTATACATGTGGAACTTCTTGATGACGTGGACGTGGATGACCTCGACACCATTCTACGTGATGCCACACGTCGTGAGGGCAATAAGTCTGTCTTACTCCTTAACTACGATACTACCAAGGCACACGATGTAGAATATTGGGGCCGCAGTGTTGCTCTTGTCAAGTCATACAACCCAGACACACAGATGGTGGAGTTATTCGAGGGCGAACACGCCGTGTTTGGACTCCTCTGGACTGTTAGTGTGGAGAAACTTATTGAGATTGGCGATCTGCAGAACGAGGGCCGCAGTGCGTATGGGTTTGTGAGGATGGAAAAAGTAAAGGCACTCGCCGCCCCGAAGCGACTGGCGTTAATGAAAGGCCCCGATCCTGATGATTTGGACGACACTTCTCCGTCAAGCAACAACACGAACAACAATACCGCCGCCCGCCGACACCGCGAGATGGTGGCGAAGTTTGTTCCCGGTGGTGAAGACAATAAAGAAGTATAATAGTAACAATAATAATAATCATCATCATGAGATGGGGGGAAAAACAAGGAGACAGACAAACAGGGAGGACAACAGCAGGAATGTGAAAACAGGCAATGAAGGGGTGAGAAAGAAGAAATAGAAGTGAAGAGAGAGACCCCCCCCCCCAAAAAAAAAAAAAAAAAATAGTTGAGAAAAGCCTGTGGAAAGAGAAGTTATATTCCGTCCACCCCTCACCCCCTCCCCCTATAACGATTTGAATTGTAGATGTACGTAATTAGGGAGGGAAAAGAAAAGGTCAGGAAGGCAAAAATTTAAGAAAAAAGTAAAAAATGCAAAAAAAAGACAAAGCAGGGAAGTTGAGTGTCCCTAAAGAAGGGTTGTAAAAAAAAAAAAGAAAGAAAACCATTTTTTTTTTTTTTTACATCCCTCCATGTATTTATTTATATGTATTTTTACGTATGTGCGTATGCGTGTATTTCTGTACCCCTCCAGTTGTGCATATGACGAGTTATTTCTTGGTGTGGTTAACAGACCAAAGATAAATGAAAGTTGAATAAACCAAAAAGAAAAACCAAGATGTGATGGAATTGTGGTTATGACTAAGATGTACGGGTCGACCACTATTCTCTCCTTCTTGTAGCATGATTCTGTTTTTTTTATTATTCCTTTGGTCGTGTCTCCATGTGATATTTTATAGAACCATGTTTTTTTCATGTTCTTCTACACCCTTTCTCTATTTGTTTTCATTAACCCGGAGTATAAATGCCGTTGTATGCGCTTTGCTTCTACGGCTTTTGCGACTTTCTTCTTTCACCAGTAAAACTATAGGTGATGGAAAATAAATGGTGGGAAAAACTGAGTACGAAAAAAAAAGTTGTACAGGGCAGAACAAGTAGACTATATTATTATTATTATTATTATTATTATTATTATTATTATTATTATTATTATTATTATTATTATTATTATTATTATTATTATTATTATTATTATTATTTAGAACTTCGCTTCTCCTCTATTTTGTACTTGACGGGGTCAGAGTCTCTATGCTTATTGTTTTCGTTATTGGCGCTTTTCTCTTTTTTTTGTTTTTCTTGTTTTGATAGTACTGAAGTTCTCCTGTGGTTTGGTGGCGGTGATCACATTACAGGCCCTATCCACTCCTTCATCCTCTCCAATAAAAAGAAGGAAAGTAGAAGAAGAAGAAAAATAGCAACAACGTCGAGAAAGGAGGGGACTGAGTGACGTGAAGGTACTAAACCAAAGAAAAAAAGGAACAACAAGGAAAAAGGAGATTGGGAGGGAATAAGAACAGGAAAATAATAAGAATAATAATATGGAGGAAGAAATTTTAGTAATACAACAACTGCAGAATATCTACACCAAGAATGAGTTGTACCGCAAACTGGAGCACCTGCTTGGGCGCCCAGAGAGCGAAGGACAGGCGGAGGAGTTTTACGACGATGTAGATGAGTTGGTGGCCCTCTTTCTTCGTGAAAGTGAGAAGCTGTGTGATGAGGAACTGCTTCTCGCCGTATTAGACGCTGCTGTGAACGGTGATGTCACGAGTGAGACGGACGATGATAAGAACAACAGGGACAATAATAGTAATAATGAGGCTGAGGAACCTGCTATTCCCTCTTCGCAGTTGCGCACACTTCTGCGATTCATGCAGGCACATCTGCGGGATGTGGATTGGCAGAAGTGTCTTGCCGCCGGCACTATTGCGATCGCCGAACGGGAACGTCGCGAGGCGGAGGAGGCGCTGCAAAAGAAGATGTTGCAAGAAGCAGCAGCGGCGCAACGTGATGCAAATGGTAATAGAGCACTTGAGAGTCTCGAAACCGACGCGGCGGAGCGCCGGGCTGCGATGAAAGTACGGCCAGAAGAGAAGATGCAACTTGCCCAGATGGTGCGCAGTGGAATGTTGGATGAATCGGAGTTGTTGCAACTCCGTACCGATGAGGAAGAGGATGAACAGGTGGAACTGAATGAGGAGGAACCACAATTTCTGCGTGGATTAGTGCGGCACAAACCCATCAACTACCGCGCCTTACTCCCATCAGAACAGTTGATGCGTGCGAGTACACCGGCGCAGCGGGAGGCTATTCTTGCGCGTCGGGCTGTGCAGCAGGAGAATGCAGACGAAAATGAGACGAATAGTATGAAACGCGCCGCATTAGCACAACAACTTCGCAACAAGGATCGACAGATACTTCGGGCGAGGGAACGGCGTTTGCAGCGGTTATCGGAGCAAGCACGTGAGGGATTGGGTGCCAATAATAAAGATCACAACAGGACTTGGAACAGGGATGGAGATGATGAGGGTTTTGGTGTTGGTGGGGAGGATGATGATGATGATAACAATAATAAATACAACAGGGATGAGGGAAATACTCTTCTAGATCATGAATTACTTGAACGACCAGAAGAACGACTTGGAGGATTCCGCTCTGTAAAGGATTTACCATCTCGACTTCCTCCGTGGATGAAACACAACTTTGGTGAACGTCCACGATTTGGTCCATTGCAGACATCACAGAGTCTCGCAGAGCAGCGTCGTGCACTTCCTATTTACGCCTACCGTGATCGTTTCCTACAGCATGTGGATGACCATACCGTAACCGTGCTGGTTGGAGAGACTGGTAGTGGTAAGACAACACAGATTCCGCAGTACCTCGCTGAACATGGATACAGCAAACGTGGTATTATTTGTTGTACACAACCGAGACGTGTGGCGGCAGAAACACTTGCTATTCGTGTGGCAGAGGAGTATGGTTGTCGTTTAGGCGAGGAAGTTGGATACACCGTTCGCTTCCGTGATGTCACATCATCATTAACAAAAATTAAGTACATGACAGATGGTATGCTGCTGCGGGAGGCTTTACTGGATGACACTTTCCAGCGCTACAGTGTTATCATTCTCGATGAAGCGCATGAGCGGTCTGTAAATACAGATCTACTATTTGCTATTGTGCGTAATGCGACACATAAACGGCCATCATTAAAAGTTATTGTCACTTCTGCCACCCTTGAAAAGGAAAAATTCTGCTCATATTTTAACGTTCGAGATGTATTCTTTATTGAGGGACGTACATTTCCTGTAGAAGTGAACTATCTTGCTGAACCAACAGAGGACTACCTTGATTGCGCACTCAAAACAGTGATGAAGTTACACCTTGAGGAGCCACCAGGTGATGTATTGGTGTTTTTAACAGGACAAGAAGAGATTGAACTTGGCGGGGAACGATTGTTTCGATGGATGGAAAAGTTGCGGTCACTCAGTGAAGTGCCTGTGCCAGATATGCTTGTACTTCCACTCACAGCAACATTACCACAGGAAGTTCAATCACGCGTTTTTGAACCGACCCCGCCCCGTTGCCGTAAAGTTGTACTTGCCACCAATGTTGCAGAAACATCTATCACCATTAGCAATCTCTGTTATGTTGTCGATAGTGGTTACTGCAAACAGAATGTATTTGACGCCAAGACTGGGATGGAACAGCTAAAGATTGTTCCTATTTCACAAGCACAGGCACAACAACGAGCGGGACGTGCGGGACGTGTGGGTCCTGGTAAATGTTTTCGCATGTACACAGAGCTGCAGTTCCGTAAGGATATGGAACCCGCCACTGTGCCAGACATTCAACGCTCCAATATGTTTCACGTAGTGCTGCAACTCAAAGCCATGGGTATTAATGATCTCTTCGCACTTGACCTGATGGATCCACCGCCGCAGGAGACACTCGTATTGGCATTACAGAAACTTCGTTATCTTGAAGCACTAGATGATGATGGACTCCTCACACCACTTGGTGGACGCATGGCACAACTCCCCATCGATCCTTCACAGAGTAAAACACTTCTCACCGCAATTGACTTTGGTTGTTGCGAACCAGTACTGACTATTGTGTCTATGCTCGCTGTGCAGAAGCGCGGCGTCTTTTACCGTCCACGCGATCAGCATGAGGCCGCCGATGCTGCGAAACGACAATTCCATCAACCAGAAGGCGATCAAATTACACTACTGGCGGTGTACGACGCATGGGTGGCGAATGGACTCAGTGAGGAGTGGTGTAAACATAATTTCCTAAAACACCGCATACTCATGGAGGCCCGCGATACGCGTGAGCAGTTAAGTGAGATGTTGCATAAACGTCATGCCACAATTCCGCATCACAACGATGATGTACTAACAGAAGTCCGTCGCGCCCTCACCGCCGGGTACTTTTTTAACGCTGCCAGACGTATAACAGACGTCGCCTACGCAACATTGGCAGAACGTCGTGAGGTATACGTGCATCCGTCCTCTTGTCTGCGCGACACACCACCGAAATTCTTGCTATATAACGAGTTGCAACTAACTAATCGAGAATACATGCGTGAACTACTAGTAATTGAACCACAATGGTTAGTAGAGCTGGCCCCGGCGTTCTACACGA
This sequence comes from Trypanosoma melophagium, assembly GCF_022059095.1. Taxonomy (NCBI): domain Eukaryota; phylum Euglenozoa; class Kinetoplastea; order Trypanosomatida; family Trypanosomatidae; genus Trypanosoma; species Trypanosoma melophagium. Next base: position 30,370 of record NW_027125166.1, on the reverse strand, counting down.
AACCACGAAAGGGTAAGTTAACAAAGGAACAAAAGGCAGAACGACTTAATCCTATTCTGCGTGGCTGGGAGAGTGGAAGCTCATGGAGAATTTCAAAGCAACGACGTCGGAAGTGATGCCGCGTCTAAAGAGAAAAAGAGGAAAGGAAAAAAAATTATGTTGGTTTATTTGTATCAACTGTATAATGTAGTTGATACTACTGAAACTACTACTACTACTACTACTACTACTACTAATAGTAGTACGAGGTACTACTTCTGGAGGGATACCTAGAACGAGGTTATGCTGTTGGGAAGAGTAAGTATTACCAGTGTTGACGATGTTGGAGATTGAATACAGGAGTACTAATGGTGATGCCGAGGTTGCTGTTTCTATTAGTTTTTTTTGTGTGGTTTAAACCCCTTGAAATATGTTATATTGCATTATGGGTTTTATGTAGATCCAGCTGGAAAGAATATAATGTGTTTTTCTTTTTATATTATATTATTTTTTTTTCTTGTTTTCTTTTTTAGTGATAACAACCTTTGTTGTTATAACTGGAACAGAATAGAAACACTAAAAACGGGATAGGAAAAAAAACAAAAAAACAAAAAAAACACTTCATCATCATAACCGTTACCATCACCGTTATTATAATTGTCATCGCAATCAACGACGGCAAAAACAACATTAGTATCAATAATAATAATAATAATAGTAACAAAAAAAAGAAAAGAAACGTAGAGAAGACGCAGATATTCTTTGCGATTTTTTTTTTAATTTCATCCTATTTGCCTAGATGTTTTTTGTACTTCCCAGTGCTGTCTACCCACGGCAAAATGTGGAACGTTTGTTTAAAGGACTCTACCGGCTTGGCAATGTCATTCACGCTATGAGTTTTGTTGTCTTAATGACAGAATTCTACACCCGATTGGAATCAAGTCTACCTGGTTACTTCACTTCATCTGAAGTCTACTTGTCACCACAATTAGCTATTGTCATGGATTCATGCGTTTACACAGGATTGCTTAACATTGGGGGCGTGCGGAGCAATGTAGAGGTGAGTGAAGGTTCATTGCCTGCTGCACTATTATATATGGCTCAGTATATTCTTGCCATTCTTATTGTAGAATTCCTGGCGATAATTAACGGTGTAGTGGGCTCGTCAGGCTACTCAGCAGGGAGAAGACATCTACGCGTGATGGGTGTGCATATACCAATATATCATATAATTGCAACTACTGCCGTTTTGTATTGCATTGCCCTTATTGTATTAGCGTGGGTGACGTACCCTTTGCAGAGATTTTACGGAGATGCGGTGTTATCTTGTGTGACAGCTTTGGGTGCACGGAATGAGACATTATTACTGGCTTCAGAGTATGATGCACTTCATCTCTTCGATACCCCTATTGAATGGGCTTTTGCTGCTGGTCTTGTAAATCTTGCTCTCTACATAGCAGGAATTTTTGTTCTTTCCTGGTACTCAAGTGATCCAGCAACAGTGTTGCTTTCGGTATCAAGCGTTCCATGGGAGAAACGGGGTGTGATGTGTACTACCGATAAGGCTGCCCTACGTATTCACACAACCGCACGGGAGGCAATTTTAAAAGAAGCACGTGAAGCACTGGCGAGGGGTGAAAAGGTGCGTATTGTGCGAAGTTACGCACTCATGACAGAAGCGGACTATGAGGCTCAAGTAGAAGAAATGCGGCGGCTATTTGCACAACGTGCAAAGGAGGAACAATATGAACAAATGTGGACGTACTTTGAGCGTGAATCAGACCTTGATGAGGGAGGACTTTTGTGGCGTCGACAGATAGCGCAACCACCACCACCACCACCACCGCAACGTCATTACCAACAGGGTCAGTACGACTTGGATGAAGCACCGTATATTGATGGAAAGCATGCAGCACTTGATGGTGATGGCCTGAACGACGTTTTTATTGGCCGCGAACACGAGGAACAGATGTGGAATGAGTTTGGAGATGACATGTACGTGGTAGAGGCCGATGAGAGCGCTAAGTTGGAGGAGGTGGCGGAGTTGGAGCCCAAAAGGCGTCATCGACGTCATAAGAAACGACGCCATCGTCGTCGTGGGGGTGACGGCGATAAGTACGGCTACGATAATGGCGAAGAATATGTGGTTGATAATGCGGATGTGTTGATACATGCGGATGAGCTTGAAGAGCCGGAGCCCCATGGGGGTGAAGTTGATGAGGGAGAAGAAATAGAGGAATATGGTGGGGAAGAGGGTGAGGAACACGATCACGATCACCATCATCGTCATCGCCGTCGTCGTCATCGTCATTATGAGGAAAGTGCAGATGCTAGAGCAGATGCTGAATTAGATGGAGAACTTGAAGTGGCCTCACCTCTTGAGGATGCAGACGAGTTGTAAACTAGTGTTTATTGGTGATAAATGTAAATGGTCACCTTTGTATTTTCTTTTTTCTTCCTTTTTTTTTCCACCCCTACTTTCCTCTTCCGTTCTCATTTGAGAGTCTATCTCCTCACCTTTCGTAGATGCATTTTTTTTCTTTTTTTACTCCTGCTCCTTATTGCGGAACAAATGGTCATGAAAGGTACACTACGCCACTGTCACTCTGTACCTTTGGTTGTTTCATGCCCCCGTTTTTTTTTTCTGTTTGTTTTCTTTTATGTCTCTATCACTCTCTTTTTTTTCTTTCTCTTGTCTGTATGTCTATTACAGAGCCGAGGCCACGCTGGAATTATGTGGCCGTCCATCAACACGTGTTTCCCCGACCCGCTCTCCGCCCAGTGGCCGGCCACCCAACACCCGGTGCTCTGCGAGTGCCGGCAGCTGTACGTGTTGGTTTCCCTCTGCTGCTGCCTCCCGGGGGTGCACCTCCTCGTCCTCCACGACGGCGCCGGCAGCGGCACCGCCACGTCCATGCCGAAGGGCCCCATGTATTTGGAGCTGCGACTCACAGAGCACACACGGCGGGAGGCTTTCTGCGGATTCCTCGCCCGCGCAGAGGCCGCCGCCACAGGTAATAGCAACAGCACGGCGAACAACAATAGTAATAATAGCAACAGCAACAAGAACAACAATAGTAGCACCACTAATAATTATATTAGCAACAACAATAACAACAACAACAACAGCAGCAGCAATTATAACGTAGGTACATCAGGTACAATTGCTGGTACTAGCGTTACTCCCACTAGTAATGGTCCTGTTGGTGGTACGAATGGCCATCCGACGGTGGTGTGTGTACATGACATTGCAGCTGCCTCACCGCCGGTGCTTGCTGCGCTGCTTGATGTGTTACTCTTCAGTCTTGTGCGTGTCGGCGGGGCAGTGCGGGCCGTGCCATCGTTGCGTATTGTTGCCTTCTGCGATGCCCGCGCATACGCCGCGGTGCTGCCTGAGCACGTCCGTAGTGCCTTTGCGCTCTCAACGTACATGTCAAGTCTAGCCATGGAGAGTGCCGCGGTGATTCAATCCGCCGACACACAGAGTTCTAATGTTGTGAATAAACGTCACATGTTGGAGGTGATGTTGGCACCCGATGGCGCCGCCCTTATCGACACCGTTACGCTTTCTGCAGAGGTAACACACTACTTGAGACATCTCATTGTTGTCCTGCGTGGGTCTATGCTTAGACATAGTGCGCCGGGAAGCTATATTCCTACTCGCATCCCACGCATGCTGCGAATGCTGAAGGTCGTGGCGTTGCTATTCGCTCCATCCGAGTACGCACACACGTGTGGAAAATCGAACTTGTCACTGCGACCCGCTACACCCACCAACTATCAGCATCACTACCGGGATCACGGGAATGATTCCCCACCCATCACTAGCTTTGCCCATGTAGTCGTTTCACCAGCGCATGTGATGTCATTGTTATGTCCAATGGTTGCCCATCTCTTTTCGGTGCGGCGTGAGATGGCAGTACTATCTTGCAATAATCCCGATGATGAGAGTACAAAACCCGATAGATGGGGGACCGTAGTTAAACCAGTAGGTACATCAGTAGATATGTGGGACGCAAAGGCAGTGCGATGGCTCTCACAGTTAGATGGTGTTGGAGACAGAGGTGGTTCTAGTTCACGAGCAGATGAGACGATACGTTTAGGATTACCGTCAACACGAGATGTGCAACGCGCCATGCGAGAATCGGGAGCAGGTATGCTTTCTTATACAGAGTGCCGTGAGTTAATTCGTGCAACAATAATACGGCGAAGTTCCCCACCAATTGGGTAGAATGTGGAAATGGACGAAATCAGAAAAAAACTTTTACAATATAAGTCAAATATCTTTTTTTTTTCTTTCGTCCCTTTACTTTTTTGTGTCAGCTTACGATAAGAATGATTGAGTCTTATTGACTTTTATATCTTGTATGGGTTTAACTGTTAGGAATTTTTTTACTTCTTTTTATTCTTAACAGTGTGTCAATAGTAAGTTTCTGAAAAGAAAATAGTAGGTTTTTAAAGTAAGATTGCGACAACCATTTCAGCCTTATACACCACTAGAGTAAAGAATTTGCACTAAGGCTTTCAAGGATTTTGTGCGCCAATATGGTCCATTGGAATTTTCCTTTGATTTGAGACCTGCGGATATGCCGCAACACACTTTTCATGTTGACAGTACTCTAACTTTAGACGGTGGTACTCTCAAATTAAAAATGGGGCCAAACAACTTTATGGACTGGGAATCCGTGTGCCCGTCCATTATTGGTTTTATAATGCCTCGAAATCAAAATTTCCTACAAATTTTCGAGACGACAAATAACTTATTCGGGGCGGAATGGGCCGCACTGGGAGAGCAAGCTCTAAGGCTTCATCAAGAATATAACAGCGCCCGAGCACAGTTAGAACACGAAGCTTTTCGGGCAACGCAAACCGCTAATATACAACTCCAGGAATTACAAAATCAACTGGCACAGATGCATCAACAGGCTAACACGCAAGCCCTACTAGCAGCAGCTCACACACAATTAAACCAAACGCTTGAAGAACTACGACTGCTGCAAAATCAGCATGCTGCCACACAAGCGCAATTAAAATCAGCGCTGGAAAACTACAATCAAACGGAACAACCGTCTGTTCCGGGTGAAACTAAGGAATCAAAGATATCACCACCGCAAGGTAGAAATATAACAGGCTGGGCAGGGAAACCAGCGCCCGATTTGCCGGAAAATGAGGAACACCCGAAGTTGGGCCTTCGGGGAATCCAGGAACGCCGCCAACCAACGTGGCTCGAAAGCAGCCGACCTATAGAAAAAATACGGACCTTTGATGGACTGATGGAATTTTTGACGGATACATCACCAACAGAAGTTGTGGCGGCTTATCAGCAACTTTTTCCCAGACTGGTTAATCCCGGTCCTTTTTATCAAGATGCATGAGATATGTTCATACAATGGCTGGACTCCTTTCGTAACGAGGGGATTTCAGAGCAGCTCGTCCATATGGGACGACAGGTATATACACACCTCTGACTAATTCAGGCTGCAAAAGATCACCCAGGCGTGAAGATAACCGCACTACGAGAAGCTTATGAAGAGCCTTGGCAAAAGGAAGATCCAATCGCGCAAGCCGTGAATAAGGTAAAACGGAAACAGTCATTACCACCGCCGAGTAAGGCTCGGTGTTTCAGATGCGGTCGCATCGGACATTACAGCACAACGTGCTGTGTAAACGCGTACGGAGAACCATTTAAACCAAAAAATAACACAGTTAGGGAAACACGCAGACCTCATGGAACTCCCACGCAGCACGGTGCGATACTTAGGCCATTGGGCCGCAACAATAAACAAGTCAGCGCACTTGACATCATTGATGTAAGAGAATTGGAAAAATGAGCTGCAGAAAAATGGGAATTACCAGAATTGACAACGCAACATTTCTGCGCCCCTTTCAAAGGGCATAATATACTGCAACAATCACACCGAACCAGTGTGGCGACAAAAGAAGACGAAACACAATTACCGCTGCAACAAATAGACGTAGGCACACTTTCCACCCAATGGATAAGAGAACGCCTCAACCATAAGGCCAGGAGGCATTGGGATGAGGTGTGGCACATTATGCAGAAACCCGAATTATACGCCACATGGCGTGAATCCAACTTACGAATTAACAACGCTGATGCGCAGCGTATGAAGGAAGCAGGCATTATTTGCACAGCTTCATTACCTCCAACTGCAGGTTGGGTAGTTCCTATTGCGGTGGTGGAGGGCAAACCCTCCGGACAAAGAAGACGTTTTATTGCGTGGCCGAGAGAAAATAATGACAAGGATGATTATGAGGCCGATGTTCCTCTCGCGCATATTTCAAAGTATCTGGATGTGGTTTACGATGAAACGGCAACATTATTTGATTTAAAGGCATCCTTTTTCCAGGTGGCCTTACCAGTAAACACACGCGCAAGTTTCCGTTGCTGCACGGAATCAGGTGAACTCGTTGAGTTCACTCGCCTCCCCATGGGCTATAAATGTAGTCCTGAGATTTTAAATACCATTACAAGAGTTTTGGCTGGAGATTCAGAATTGGCATTGCCACAATATGCAACACCAGAAACTTTACACATACATGTATGGATTGATAACATCCGAGTAAGTGGTCCACATCAGAAGTTGGATGCTTGGGGAAAGACAATTCGGAAGAACATGCAACAATGCGGCACCACCATTGGAGAACAGAAGCTCAACACTAAAGAATATGATTTCATAGGCGTACGTTTCAATCACAAAGACAACACGGTGTCTTTAAGTGAGAAAACAATACAGAGATTGCAGCAGGCTCCTTCACTGGATAACACGACAGTCGAAGAACTGGAGAGCACAGTTTCGCGTATGCTTTATGCGGGTGGGGTAAGAGGTGCAGCTCTTTTCCCTTATTATTTCTTCTTGAAAATCGTACGTCGACGTTTATCTTGTTTAAATCGAGGATTAATACGGCCACAAGACCCGGCAAATTTATCAGCAACTGCAAAGGACATCGGACAAAGTTTGCTCAACACATTGTTAATGAACGACCCGGTTCATCCTCCACAAAAGTTGCCCTCCACGGCAACACTCGTCACTGACGCCTCCATGTACGGATGGGGGGCGTTATTATTCAAAGATTCAGGGGAGTTTTGGCCGCGGGCGGTGCGTGGGAACGCACACCCCATATGATATCTCAAGCGGAGGCACGAGCAGTTCATCTCGCTTTACGCGGTTTTAAAACACATCTACACGGTCCCGTGGATATTCCCGTGGACAATACAACCGTCATGCATATTATGCAAAAAGGAAACACACATTCACAAGCTTTGGTGAAGGATGCTAACGCCATCGACAGAGTTTTGCGCTCGCAAGGCATAAGAGCAAAGTGGTGTTATGTAGCTTCAGAGCAGAACCCGGCGGACGGCTTATCTCGAGGTAAAACAGTCCACTCAGTAGACGTAGCGAAGGGGTGGAACTTGCGATGGTGATAGCGGGAGGCGGGTTAAAAGGGCTTCTCAGCACTTCCTTTACGTCAGTTTTTGGGATTCCTTAATAAATAAATATCTGGTATAATTTCAAGTTATCGTTTGTATTTTTTATACGATATGGGGTTACTAGTGGTAGAGTTAAAATGCACTGTTTTCTCTTGTTCCTTCTTTTCTCTTTCATAGGTGAAGTAAGGCTAAGATTATTCAGTGTTGTATTTGATTCGGGCATTCTTTTTTTTAAATGGTTGGTACCCATTCACTGACCCTCTGACTTCCTCTATCTCCTTCTCTCTGTTTTATACATAATATATATATTATGTGTAGTGGTATGCATGTATGTGGGCGTAGTTTTGCTTACTTCGAAGACCAATGCTTTGGTATTGAGAATGCCCATGACGGTGATACATTTTCCGTTTTCCGTTTTTTTTTTATTGTGGTAATTTTCTTGTCTATCCTCAATTACTTTTATTTTCCGCTCTGTGCTTGTATGTGGTTTTTTTTTTCTGTGCCCTTTTCGTTCTTGAGAATAGCAGAAATACAGTTGGAAAAAGAAAGTTCGGAGAAAGAAAGAGAAGAAAAAAAAAGGAAGGGAACGGAGACCTCTTGTACACGAAGGAGGATGTATTCACCATATGAGGCTGTATACGGATTTGACAGGACACACATTAAACGTTTGTCACTGCAAGAATATATGCATGAGAGGGATGCTCCTCTTCCTACCACTACTGCTAGTGCTGATAATGCTAGTGCTACAACCAACTCTTCTTTAACAATAAAAGGTGCAGTGAGTGAAGCACTTCGCTCACGGGACCCTAATGTGCAATTCTACTCCAAGTATCCACTACACGATCGCTTCGGAAGTGAACTCTGCGTGTTGTATCAGATTCTAGAGATGGAGGTACAACAGGAGATGCGGCGAGTTGAACAGGGAGGAGATATGACACGAAAGTCCGGAGTACGTCTTAGCACAGAGATAACGTTTGACGATACCACTGAGGAGTCTTCAGTGCCGATATTGCATCAACAAAAACGAGAACAAAATCAGGGTAGTAGTGTCTATCGTCCAACTCCGTTCGTTGCGTTTCCTTTAGGGAATGTGGATGATAATGATGATATTGATGTATCTGCTTCATCTAACCAGTTTTCTGCTGTGGCGGTTTCGTCACCACAAGACACACAAAACACTCGCCAGACTTCACGCGGGTCAAGTTTTTCTATTTATCGTGATAGCCGGTTAAATTCCTGTGTAAAGTCACCAGGTACATGGAGCGTAAACATACATCAACCACCACCACTACCAGCACCACCACAACAACAGCAACAACAACAGAGTAAAACAGTTGTATCAAATAGTCAGCATTCTGGCACTTTTACTTCAAAACGCTTTTTAGAAAATGATGTAAATGCTAATATGGTTTCTTCAACAGAGACTTCTACCAACCTCCCGCTAAATCCACCGCCACCGCAGCGCAGCAGCACGGCGTCTCCGATGCAATTCGGTAATGGAGAAACTCTGAGTCCTGACGACGTTGTTGGTGCCACACGAGAGACACTTGACACAACGGCGGGTACAGATCCATTGCGGTTTACAACCGTACGCCCTTCTGAGTTTCGTACAACAAAGCAATTATTTCTCCCTGGCCGAATAACAGTCATGCGACGTACCGTTGAACATGCCAAACCAATTCCAACTCAGGCATATGGTTTTCAAAGTGAGACAATACCGGCCTCCATTGTAGCACCACTCATTGCTGCTAATTTGGAAGTTCACTGTAGTAGTGGGGATTTTTGCGACATTGATGGCATTACACCACACTTAATTCCTGGTGCTGAGGTGGTACTGGGTGAACGCCGCTGTCGCATTCTCCGCTACCACACCTCCTCCGACGTGTATGAGGCGTATGAGTGCGGGGATACACCAGTACAGGAGAGCGGCACAACTCCTCTACAAGTGCTTCTGTACAGATGGAGTATACGTGCGGTGCAGCAACAGGTGAATGAGTCATACCGTGCGGCACTTGGTCTTTCACTTGTTGCTCCTGCAGTTACAGTCGCTGGCTATCGTTACCGCGATGGCGGGTTAACAGCTATCATTCTGCCAGCCGGATACCGTGCTATACCGCTTTCTACTGTCCCTTTATCAGAGCGTTCATTTCCAACTTGTGTGAAGCTCATGCTGCGGATGCTTTCAGATCTTGTGGTAAAACGCACTATTCATGGTAATTTGAGAGGGTTGAATCAATTATTTTTCGCTATTCGAACTCCTGGAAGCAGTTCAGATATGCCAGTAGCTTTGCTTATTCCTGTACATTGGGAGAAACTCATTGATTTCAGCATGTTTGTGGATCGTAATGCCGGTCGCACAATCCCTATGATAGACGATGATGGTGGTACTAGCAAAGGTACACGTATATATCATAGTCAGGATGTATCAATGGTAGTTAGTTTGTTACTCGAAAATGAACTTTCTCAGCACTTACAACAAAGTCAGCTTGGTGAATTACATCGTCTCATGATGATGACCACAGAGCCCACACAAGTTGCTAATTATTTGATCCAGCTGAAGAATACCATGACAGTCATGCCCTCTGACATGAACACACTTTATCAAGAGTATGAGACAACGTTACAATGCCTCAGTTAAACAGAATGATCTTCAAGGGATGAAAAAGAAAAAAATGATATGACTATAGAATGAATAAAAAAGATGCAAATACATACAGATGAAAATAAAACAAAAATAAAAGGAAAAACAACAACAACAACAACAACAACAACACATATACACATATCCTCCACGATGGACAATATGTATGGGTGTGTTAATAGATTTTTTTTTTAAACTCTAATTGAGGAGGGTTTGTTTCCCCCTTCCCTCTCTTTACCTCAATTCCGTACTTCGTACACGTAGATTGTTCTTGTTTTTATTTTATTTTGTTGAATTCCATTTAGAAATACCACAATTTTTAGAATCAGAGAGAGACATTGTCTGCACACGTGTGTTTGTGTATGTGTGTCTGAGAGCGAGAAAGAAAAGGATTTTTATTTCTCAGAGTTTTTCTTTCTTTGTCCCTCCCTAGTGCCTTTACTATTTTTGCGTAATACATGGATCTTTCTTTCTTTCCCCCCCCCCCACCTTGTTTTGTAAGTTTTTTTTTTTGCTTTTGAATAAGTTCAGGCAAGTTCGATTAGTGTATAAGAAACAAGGATGAATACAACACTGCTATTGATCAAACCGCATGCCTGTCGGGAGAGATTCCTCGATGCTGCGCGTGATCATTTTGATTATTATGGTATTCGTGTGGATGATATGTTGCTATTAACGGGCCAACAGATTCGTCGAGGGGCGTATGCAGAGCGCCATTACAGCTCAGTAGCTGCACTTTCCTCCTGTCCGTCGGAAGATTTGACTGTTTATGTCTCAGAGGAGACGGCATCCCTCTTCTTTGCGGCCTTTGGTGAACTGTGGGAGACTGTGGTGGAGCAGCGACGGGTTGTGACTCCAGAGGATGCCATGACTGTTCTTGGTCTAACGCCGGAAGGGCTTAGTGTACGCTGGTGGGCTTCAAAATCGCGTGCTCGGCTTGAACACGGCTTTTATGTATCTTATTTAGAGGATGAACAGGTGTACGTGGTAAATGGCTTTTACCCAGCGTTGCTGGATTCCTTTACAGCTCTTGAGAATCAGACGTGTGTTCTTATCCTTTCATGGCCGGAGGAAAGATACACGTGGAAACGTTTTCGTTTAGAAATACTTGGGGCAGCCGATCCCAGTGAAGCGGAACCTACCTCTCTTCGTCGCTTGTTGTATGATAACTGGGAAAAATATGAGTTAAATGAGCAACCGAATCTTATGAACAACGGCCTGGAATCTTCAAGCGGACCTCTTGAAGCTTTGGCACAACGATTTGTTTGGATGCATCGACGTGCAACTGAAGATGATTATGGTCGTGCACTACTAAGGGAAGGTGTTTCACTGGAATTTTTGGAAAAACTGGAGAAAAATCCCATCTTGACATACAGAGGGGAAACTCGATCCGCATTCGAGCTTATGGAAAATATGCAAAGTAGCGAAGTACTTCATCATGTTGCAGTTATTTTCGCAATGGAAGAACAGAAGAAAAAAAACAGATCACCTATTAGTGGGGGTGATTCTGATATGGCTTCACCTACAGCTGACTGGACTATTGTTCTAGAGGATGAAGATGCTGAAGAAAGACGAAACAGAGCTTTAGTGTTTGTAAAACCACATGCTAACACACCTGAAACTCGTGCACTTGTAGAGGAGCGTTTAATGCAGGTTGAGGGAATGCAAGTTGTTAGTCATCGCCATGTGTTGGGTAACGAAATTGCCTCACGACAAATAATGGATAAACATTATGGAACAATAGCTCGCTACGCTGTCAAGGTATCACCGTCAACTATTAACGTTAGTGTACAAAGTAGAGCTGTATTTAAGGAGGTTTTTGGAGTTACCTGGAAGGAAGCACTAAGGTGCGGACGTGTATGGAATGCTGAAACTGCTTTACACGTCCTTGGAGATATTTCCTCTGATGAACTTTATGCAATGTGGGGGTCGTGTGCAAAGACTGTTAAACTCACTGCTGGGGCATATGTTGCTCACTTCTGTAATGAAGGGGTTTTCGTAATAAATGGTTTTTACCCATACCTAAGAGACACATACACTGCTGAGGATGCTAGGGTAACTTGTTACGTTCTTTCTTGGCCAGAAACATGTATGACGTGGCGAGTCTTTCGAGAAGAATTAATTGGTTGTACAAATCCACGAAATGCAGAGTCTAATAGTCTCCGTGGTTTAATACGTGATCGATGGCGAGATTTGGGGTTGCAACATCCACCAACAACAACAGACAATGGTGTACATGCGTCTGCAGGACCATTTGAAGCGGTTTTGGAACGCCATTTATGGACTTGTTCTCCCCTTACGCATGATCCTCTTACATTGAGACTACAAGAGTCTGGCTTAACAGGAGCTCTTTTGTACCGTTGGAAATCCAATCCAGAAGTGGTGTTACAGAATGGGAGACGTACAGGTTGTATATTTGACCTTCTTGAAAATATTCAAACTTCTGAAATGGTAGATATTATGCGTGAAGCAGAGGAACAGGCACTAATAACATGTCGAGAAACCCCATTGAATAGGGCTGTAGTGATGATCAGACCCTTTGCTATTAATGATGCTGTTATTGAAAAAGTGAGGCAAACTCTCATTAGTGGGAAATTACATATAAATCGTGAAACCTCTCTCTTCAGTAACTATGTGGAGGAAAAATATCTTAAAAGTTCTTTATTCCGTGCAATGGAGCAACTCGCTGATGCCAATATGGATGCATTACGAGATAATGTGAGCCCAATGATTAAGAATCAATTTAAGGAGCTTTTTCACTTTGCTTGGGATTGGTGTCTGACGGAGGGAAGATTACTTGGAGCTACTGAGGCATGTGAGGAACTTGGACTTTCGGCAACAGAACTTTTACGATTATGGGATGAAGCTGAACAAAAAACTGTAACAAAGTCTTGTATTGTTGCTGAGTTAAAACCTCAGAATATTTATGTCATAAACGGTTTTATTCCTTTTGTTCGTGAATGTTATGGAAAACCAGGAAATCGTATGTACCTTTTCGAAGTAGAGTGGGAAGAAATTTCCTGGACGTGGAAAGATTTTTGTGATGTGCTAATTGGTAAGATATCTGATCCACGTACTGCCACAGAAGGAAGTTTACAACGTATATTTGCAGATGAATGGAATAGTTTCGCTCTAATGCGACAGCCAATGTCAGAGACTACTGCTGTATTATATGTTTCAGAAGGACCTTTAGAGGCTGCTGCTGATAGAGAGATGTGGCTTGGAGTTGATCTTTCGGAAGACCCATTTGTACAACAACTAATGCTAGAAGGTGTACCTTTATCACTACTACTTCCATATGTGCGAGATGAGAACTGCAAAAAGGGAAAAGAAGAAGATGGTGAGAAGAGCAAACAGTACAAAATCAGTGATATCGAAGAGAATTTTACTCGATCTACTCTCTCTCGGTATCAGCAAAGTAGTGAAGTGGTACGTCGCCTAAAAGCACTTACGTCTCGTTTTATACGTGAAATAAAGATGAACTACGCTTTTATTTGGGTAAAGCCCCATGCCTGTACTCAAGAAGTGGTGGAATGGATTCCACAAGTTTTAGAGGAACATCGTGTTGAGGTAATATCTTCTGGTCATGTCTTGATGGAAGAAGTAATTAAGAAAAAACTTGTTGATCAACAGTACTATGCTTTATACCGTAATGCAATGACGCGTCCTATTGAAGACATACCTATCACCGCCTCACAAATGGTGGAATTTGAGCGGACGTTTGATATTTCATGGTGTACGGCTGTAAACCTGCACATGTTAATTAATGCTGCCCAAGGTGTGGAACGATTTGGGGAGGTTCGGATGTTGGAGGCGTGGAATAACGCTAGACGTAAGGTGTGTCTCTCGCCTGCCCTATATATTGCCTACCTTGACGAGGAGGGGCTCTTCCTTATCAATGGCTTCTACCCGTACCTCCGCTCCCGCATGTACACTGGGGCCCGCATCTACTGGTTCGTTGTGGCCTGGGACGGGGAGATCATGACGTGGGAGGACTTTCAAACGTACGTTGTGGGCGATGCGGTGCCCTCGGCGGCGGCGACGGCTTCCCTGCGGCACGCCCTCTTCGTCTCGTGGGCGGCGTTGGGCCTCACGCGGCCGCCGGACGGCGTGGAAAATGGCCTGCACGCCTCGCCGACGCCCATGGCGGGACTCGCCGACCGCACCGCCTGGTTGGGGACCGCCGTGGAGGAGGACGTCTTTGGGCGGCTGCTCGTGCAGGGCGGCGTCAGCGCGGCGTATCTCCACACAGTTGTTTGCAACCCGCTCGTGCGACACAGGGATGAGCCGGTAGACGCGGTGAGTGAGGCGTTTGATAAGATGTGTACAGAAAACCCGCTCCTACTCGCCCAGCTCATTGGACTAGAGTCATCAGGGGGGATGCAGCTTATCAGATCGGAATCGCAGAAAGAAGGGCCACCCACAGTATTCTCAGCAGAAGAAGGGTCAAAGAAGGAAGAGAAGAATACCAATGGTGGTGAGGGAGGGTTGGCATCGGGACAAAAATTTAACGGACATGACAGTTCTGTCACCTCCACCAGCAACAGCAGCAACAGTAATAATAATAGTAATAATAATAATAATAATAATAATAATAGTAATAGTGCTAGGGTTCCTGCAGCGACATTGACAAGAGGTGGTGGTGCAGTAGTGCTTCAGTCGTTCCATCGAAACTACGCTTTTCTAGTGGTAAATCCGAAATGTGTCTGTGCTGAAAAAGAGGAACTTATGAATGCCTACATTAATGACTTTTTGGTGCGACACAAAATACGAGTGGAGGCAGGAGGTAGTGTTAAGACCATCGCACCAGCGTTGCGCCACATGGCAGAAGAACTGCAATCGGAAGTATTCAAGTACGCTGTCAAACAGACACCGTCCCAATATGCTGTAGACACAACCGCGATGTGTGTTTTTCATAATTTTTTTGATGAATTATGGGATCCCCATATGGTTCGCAACGCTGTGGATGCTGCTGTGCAGTTTAATGCATCAGCACTCAATCTGAAAGAGATGTGGGATTCTTGTAAAGTGCGAAAACGCATAGCCCCATGTCTCTATGTTGGAAAAATGGAAAGCTTTAACATTTTCCTTGTCAATGGTTTTGCTTTACACAGTGTGGAAATGTTCAATTCTTCTGCTACTATAAAAAGATATTTTTTGCTCTCATGGGACAACGCTGATATTAACTATGCCCAATACCTGGAGGATATCATTGGCGACCCCTATGTGGAAGAGGCAAAACCTGGTAGTTTGAATCGTCTTTTGTTAGAAGAATGGAAAAGTGCTGGTTTACAGTTTCCACCTGATCCTTTTGAGGGAGCTGTATTTACTTCCACCAGTACTTTGGAGGCAATGCACTTGCGTCAAATGTGGCTTTCACTTGATATGTCGCACGATACCGTTGGACGTTTCGCGACACAGCAATTACACGTTTCATCGTATATTCTCCGTTGGGCTCTGGGAAATCCACGTATGATACAAGGTGATGGACGATTTTTGTTTGAAACCTTACGTGGAAAAGGAAGTGCTGAGGTTCTTCAAATGCTTCTTGAGGAAGAAAAACGGCACCGTACTACACCACCCCGCAACTCTGCTTTTGTACTTGTTAAAAGTCACGCCCTTTGTAGACCATTTGCGATGACAATTGAAATGATATTTTCACGTGCTGGTGTACGTATTGACGAGGAGGGTGATTTAAGTGGTGGTATTGTGCGTGCTCGTGGACTTGTGCATCATCTCTATGCTACTGCCTCCAGATATGCCGTACGTGATGTATCTACCATACGACTTTCCAAAGGAGAAAAAGATATGGTGCCTAGGGAACTTGGTATCAGTTGGGATCAGATGGTTTCAAGTGGTGTCGTTGTTAACGCTTATCGTGCCCTAGAAGTGCTCGGTGGTGTCACACCACAACACCTTTATCAACGTTGGCGATCATCCAAGCGGGTGCTAAAGATTCGTCCAGATCTTGTTATTGCCGAGTTGGTAGAAAGTGGTATATTTGTTGTCAATGGATACTTTCCGGAGTTAAAACAATCTCTTGAATCTGCAAGTGCACTACTACATTGGTACGTTGTTTCATGGTCAGAGGAATGCATGAACTGGCCTACTTTCCTTGAAAAGGTTGTAGGGGATGATAATCCACAGATAGCGCTCCCAGATAGTATTCGTGGTCAACTTTTTCAGCGTTGGAAAGAGTATGGCCTTTCTGCTATGCCAGATTTGTTACGTAATGGTCTGCACGTGAGTCAGGGTGCATTACAGGCCATGCGAGAGCGTACTAAATGTCTTCATTACTCACTAAGTGAAGATTACCTCGGTGATGTGATGTTGCGTCATGGTGTGCCTGAGAGAATACTTCGGGTGTGGCTTGATAACCCGGATGTTACGTCAGGTGGAGTCGAGGCAGGTGTGTTTGAGCACCTGCGTCACTGCGACACCTCACGCCTGTTAGTTTTACTAACAACTCTCGCAGAAGAACTTCGCCGTGAGGAGGACGGTAACAAAGCAAATGTTGCACGAATTCCAGCTGTAGGAGATGGTTCAAGTACTAAATTTCGTGTGGTCGCTTCCAAAGTACCAATGGAGCACGAAGAAAAAGAAAATGGAGGACAAGAAGAAAATAGAGGAGCAGTTACAGGGGAAGAAAATTCTGCCAAAGTTCGTGAGCAAGGTATCTTACCACACAATAGTAGTTTTGAAACTTTACTGTTCCGTAACACTGCCGTTATTATTCTTAAACCACACGCTTCTGAAAACCTCAAAATTATAGGACATTTAGAACACATTCTCTCTGCAAACGATATTCGTGTGAAACAAGAACTTCGTAAGCAAAGTTGCCCTCGTCTTGTTGACAAACACTTTGCATCTTCTATCTATTATGCAAAACATGATTATCTTCAAAATTGCCCAGAGGTAACGGGAGAAGGACGAGTCAATTTTTACAACTCTTTTGGTGAAGATTGGGGTAGTGTATTGTCTTCACGACGTGTTCTTGGTGCCTTTGACGCTCTTTCCCGTTTCTCCATGACGGCGTCACAACTCTATGTGAAATGGTCCCTACCTCAGCAGCAGCATGTGAAGTTGGCATATAATATGGAGGTGATCAAATTTCATGCAGAAGGGGTGTATGTAGTTAATGCAACCACACCCTTGGAGCGGGAGCGCATGATTTCGACAGGAGCAGAAATGCAGGATGTTCACTGCTATGTGGTGTGCTGGGACCAGCGTAAGTGCAGCTGGCACAAGTTTCTTCATGAGGTTATAGGTGATGTGGATCCGGCAAAGGCAGAAGAAACATCGCTGCGTGGTGTACTGTATCGTCAATGGGAGGAAGTTGGCCTACAGTCGAGACCCAATCGCATTGACAATATTGTGTTAGCTAGCGATGGACCACTGCAGGCTTTTGTGGAACGTGAACTTTGGTGTGGCAGAAGCGATATGGTTCCAGATCCACTCGTGCGTGCTGTCTGTTACATGGATTATGATCCAGCGCAGTTGATTGAATGGAAGGAAAACCCATTGATGCGTTTGACAGGTCGTTCAACTGGTGATGAAAACGTGATAGGTCGCATGTTCAGCTTTACCTTTGAACTTGATACCAAGGAGTTTGTAGACCTTATGAGTGAGCGGGATGGTTTTTTTGTTCCCATTGCCCCACCATCAGAGGTCGCCACGGATGAGCAGGAGAAGGTAGGTGAGGCGTTGAAGCAGATCGACAGAAGACGGAGTGCGGGGAGGACCACCGGCAGACGCTCCCCGATGTTGATATTCGACGATGAGAACAACCGGAGTGTCGCGAGCCCCACCGAGTGGGTGCAGCAGGCGCTCCTGAACGGCACGGGGGACGACGTTGCGCGGCTGTGGGAGCACTACGGCGGAACTGTCGATTGGGAGGAGCGGGCGGCGGGGGCGAGCGGCGGGAGTTTGGCGACTTCTTCGGTGGCCGGCGCCGCTGCCGTGGGCACTGCAGTCGTCGTTCCCAGCGGCCTGCATGGCTCCATTAACGGCGAGGCGTTTCGGAGAGACATTGCGTCCCTGGACTGCTTTGGGCTGCCACTCCCTCAAAGTACGATAAAGAAACTTTTCGAGGGAATGGTTTGGCGCGGAGATGGGCGCGCCACATATGAAGAGTTCCGTCTGGCTATGGCAGTCTTGCAACAGTTGTAAGGAAGAGTCAACGGAGAAGGGAGGAAGGACAAATAAAAAAAAAAGTAACTCTCTCCCTCTCTCTCTCTCTCTCTGTTTCTCTCTGTTTCTCGCTCATAAATACCCACAGAGAGTAGGAGAGAAAGAGGGATAAAGGAATAAATGAGACAAAGGACGAAATAAAGGGAGAAAGAGGTAGCCAAAAAAGAAAAAAACCTGTACGCTTCGTATTTTTCCTCATTTTATTTCATTTTTATTCATTTATTTCTCCATTCTTTTCTCTCAACCCTTTCTCTCCTGCGTCCCACCTTCTTTTTTTTCCCTGTATATGTGCTGAGGAAGTGGCTGCGAAAGAGAGAGAGAGAGAGAGAGAGAGAGAGAGAGAGAGAGAGAGAGAGAGAGAGAGAGTCGGGGGTGAGGAATAAGAGGAGAAGGAGTTCACATCAATGTTTATAGTTTCATGGATGAATCAAATATAATAGCGGTTTCTATGTCGTTATTTGCACTAATGGAAAATGCCACTCTGTGGTCATAGATTTGTTACGGATTGACTAACCATCCACAGAATTACCTATCAATGTAATATACAACAATGGAAAGAATATGGAAATCCTCAAGAGAAGAAAAAGAAAAGGAGACAGATTATATATATATGTGCATCTTTGTAAATATTTGTTTAGTAAGATAGGTGGGAAATTCAGCAGTAGGAGTGAGTCTATTTTTTCTATTCCTCTCTGTTAATGCATTTTTTTTCTTTTCTCTTTGGCTTCCCCTATTTTTATTCTTAGTATAGTGTCCCATGTTTAGCGACACGGAACTCCTGAGTGGAGCGGAGGCCGTTGTACTAAACTACGTTCTTCATCTACTTGACAGTACTGAGGCCACTCATACTGAAACATCTTCACAAGGGGACGCTAACCCTGTTTCTATTGTTTCTGGCACTCACTTTTGTACTACAGAGCGGGTGGGAGCTAAAAATCACAACATCATCACATATACGAATGAAAAAAAAAAGGAGGCGCTTCGTCGAGATGCCCAAACCTTTTATGTACTTTCTTGCGTTGTAGACATGGTAGAAAAGGGTTTAATGTGTACAGAGCGTGATGTCTATTATCGTAATACCCTGCTTTTCCCTAATGGACAGAGAGAGGTTCATAACAGTATTGAACGCCTTTGTCGATGGATGAATTGTATGTACCCATTGTATTTTTCTTCAGGATTACATGGAGTAAATGGCGTCGAAAGGAAAGAACAGCGACCCTACACTCGTGAGGGTATACGAATTGGCGCGAGTGGCAAGAGTATTATTACTGGTTACTTGTCATTTGATGTTCCCAAATGTTCAGATATGACAATATACAGCCCACATTCTTCGACACAAAATTTTGGTTCGAGTGACGTTACAGAAGAGAATTTACAGACGGTGACTATTTCTACCAATAGTTCTACACAATTTTTGGAGATTAATGCTATGCGTCATACCTCTGGTGTTCTTATTAACACAATAGTTGGATTACAGGGTTGTCGTTTTCGAGGAGCGGGAGGAAGGAACACCCTTCCCTCAGCTTTGGTGCTTGTGGAGAAGGAAAGTACGTTGCGTACACTTATGGAAGAAACAGATGGTGCATTTAAGAGTGATGGACTATTACACCGCTGTGCCTTTGTATGCAGTAAAGGATACCCGTGCAGAGCTTCACGTAACTTTATCCGTAATCTACACCGCGAACTGCCACTTTTACCAATCTTTCTACTCGTGGACGGTGATCCCCATGGACTGCGCATTGCCCTTACTTTTATAGGCCTCTTTGGCAACCGCTGCGAACCACAACGGCATACTACGAGAAAACAACAACGAATGGAAGTTCGTGCTGATTGTGTTTCTGTGTTAATTCCTGCACGTTGGGTTGGAGTGCGTCCCTCTGCGTTGCCCCACCGAGCAACCGGGAGGACACCACTGAAGTCGTCAGACCATCAGGTCCTTTCACAGGTGATGCAGCGTATAAATGAAACTCTAAAGATGTTTGAGGTGCATGAGGGCGTCTCAAGCGGCAGAGAGAAGGAGATGGAGTTACTTCGCTATTCTCTTCAGAGTATGTTGGATGAAGCGGGGTGGATGAAGAAGAATTCATTGAAGTGTACACTGCAAGCCTGGCCTAATAGCCCAATGGACATTCTTGGTGCATTCCTCTAACTGGACTGCTTGTGGGCCACCCCTTCCTCTGCCCCCTTTCTTCAATCCGTTTTTGTTTTTATTTAACTATTTCTTCTTGTGACATTTAATATTATTTATTAAATTATTTGGTTATTATCTTCACGTTAAATTAGGTAATGAAGGTCATGTGTTTGTGTGTTTAATGAGAGATAGCAGGGTATGTAAGATTTGAAATGTTTTCGTTTCTCTTTGAGTTTGATTTTATTGTAATAGCTGGGGCACCACTCTGCCTAACCCTATTTTTATCTTTATTTCTTCTTACTTTTCTTATACTTTTCTAATTCAGATTCTCATTGGTGGTATCTCTAGGCCTCTTTAATTACACGACCTCTTGCATACATATATACATATACGTAAAAGAGAAGTGTAGTCTTGCGGTATAATGTCTCACATGTACTCTGCGTACAGCACCTCCGCCACTCCATTTACTCCCCGTGTTTCAGGGAGTGCTTTGGCGTACACGCGGAGTGACACGCCATCGTCGTTTCGCGTTCTTCCACAGGGGACTACTCCTTTAGGTAGTGAACTTAGTGTTAGCGGCGAGCGTATTGCCCGTCGTATTGCAGAAACACGCCAATGGCTACAAGAAATGAATAAAGAGGTTCGAGTGGCAAAAAAAAGATACTTGATTCAGCGGAAAAGTGCCTCACTAGTATGTTCTATGCTGCGTGCAAGCAGTGCGCTTTTAACGGAAAAATATGCGCATCAAAATACATCAAATGGAGTGCATCCTCCTAGGTTTCGATACTGCCTCAATTCCTTTTTAGATGGAACACCTTTCTTGACACCACGTGCGTTGTGCCGGTACAATACAGCTGTTGCTGAGATTCTCACTGATGATCAATTAGAGTTGATGCGTCGCTATGTATTTGACTATGACGAGGCAAGTTTTGCAGATCTTCTATATGCTGACGAAATAGTGCCTTATACAGAACAACATGCACCATACGGAGAGGAAGAAGTTCCTGTGGCGGTACGTCGTTTTAATGAGCGTTCACGGCATGCGTTGGAGCGTCTCTTCGCAGCGCCTGGTGGTCTCGCTGACGCAACAGTTCGTGCCGCATTGCTTGTGCCAAGAGTGGCCCCGGAGGATGAGGGCGATGGCGCTGGTGAGAATGGTGGTTATGGTGATACGGAGTGGGTATCGTGAATAAACGTGATTTGTATGACAAGAAAAAATTTTTTCGTGTATGTAACTATTCCATTTTTGTGCAGTACGTGTCTCCACGTAGCTATTGTCCACTTCATCTAGAAGGGACTTTTTTTCCATTCAATTTCCACTCATTTTTTCTTTTTTATTCTCTTTGCTGTACTTATATGATTATATACATGTAGTTCTTTTCCTTCTTGCATCCCATTTATTCCGCTTCTATTTTCTTCTCAATGTTTTTTTTTTCGCTTGTAAGAGGGGGAATATTTAAATCTACTTGTTTTCTCTAGCCAAATAGAGGTATATAAGTATATAAAATATCTATTATTTACTGTAAGTCTGACTGTGAAAATGAGGTTTGGGATAACACTAACATTGGTTGCTGTTTTAATTCTCATGCTGCTATGCAACACTTCGGTTTCTCACGCTGAAGTTGATTGTGGGTATTGTCGTGAAAGGGGATACTCATATATTTGTCGTGCGCCTCTTTCGCAAGCGAGCACCTGTTTCAGCAATTCCGGTGAGGTGCAGTGTAATGGAAATATGTGCACATGCTGCCGAAAAACTGCGGCTACCGGATGCACCGTATGCGATGACGATGATTTTGGCTCTGAAGAATTCCTTGAAGACTTTTAAATAGTTCTATTTCTATTGGTGGTATCTTTTAACGAAATATTAGCATTAATTGGGGTTTTGGGGTGGGTATAAACTGGAATAAAAGGACAAGGGAACGAAGACAGAAAAAGAAAAAAACCTCCATATATTCTTTGTGTATGTGCGTCTGTCTCTCTGTCTGTATGTATGTATTCTCTAGAAACCTTTGCCTCTGTTCCGCCGTTGTTGACTTTTCTTCAATCCGTGGGTTTGAAGACTCCTATGTCTTTATTTGTTTTATTTCTTTTTTTGTTTTTTTTCCCTGGTCCTTACAAAATAGAGAAGGAAAAATTGTTTTCTTCTTTCCATCTCTTTTGTTTTTTTTTCTCGAAGCAGGGGGGAGGGGGGAGGGGAAAGGCACCTGAGAAACTAAATATAGTCTGCATGGAGCCAACAAACCAGTTAAATGCACAGCGTGTGACGCTGTCGGCGCAGCAAGTCACTGGCGCCGATGGTGTTGATCGTCGCTTCACGGAGGTGGTGCACGCTGCGGTGTTTGAGGAGCACAGCGTTGAACTGGTGAGTAGTGGCGGTGCTGCGGGTTGGAATTGTTTACTGCATGACGATAACAGACGTGGAAGTTGATAAGCTCTGCAACCGCTGTTGTTTTGGGTTTACAAATAAGCGAGGGAGATTGTACTTCTTGTTGCGTTAATTCCTTCTACCCACTCACTCCCGTGTTTGCACATTCCCTCTTCCTCACGTTTTCTTCATTACTTATCTTTGCTATACCAAGTATACTGGATCCGCAACAAGAAGAAGGAAGGATAACTAGATAAAATAAAAAAATAAAAAAGAGAAAAGAGTAAATATAACATTACCAAAAACAGGAGGTAATATATATATCTTTCATACATTCCACATGTCATCCAAGCAAATTGAGGGAAAAACATCACCACCACCGTCCCGACAGGCGGTGGAGGAATGGCTGGAGCGTGTGGACGACATTACGGCGGCAGTGCGGGATATATTAGACGAGGACCCCATGGAGGCAGCGCGGAGACAGCAGGAGCGGGAGGAACGTCGACGTCAGGCAGAAGCGAGTGAGGCTCGCGAAAAGGTAAAAATGCGATACGACCCACGCTACTACGTTCGCTTTGATAATGACGAAGTGATTGATAAGCTACTGAAGGAGGTAGATGACGTTAACAAGAAGAATCGAAATGATATAACGAAAGATGAACTTTGCTACAGCAGAGCAGAACGTGTTTCACTAGAAGAGGCTCGTCGTCTAAAGGATGAGGCGGCACGGGCGGTGAAGATGTTGGAATGGGAGAAGGCGCATGAGTTATACACAGGTGCCATTGCCCTAAATGTGGTGGATGTTGGGCTTCAGCGTACGCTTCGAAACAATCGTGCTCTTGTGCAACTAAAGTTAAAACGTTATCTTGAGGCTGTAGATGACGCAAGTTATGTATTACAGGAAGAGACAAGGAATGTCAAGGCATTGTTGCGACGGGCTACGGCTCTAAGACACCTACACCGTCCCTTAGATGCACTTAAGGACGCTGAGGCGGCACTACAGAAAGAACCAACAAGTCAAGAGGCTGCAGATCTTGCACATTGGCTTCAACGAGCAAAAGGTGAACACGTTTCATGTGCCGCATTTCAGTGCCATAATTCCAATGAAGCGAAACGTTTAAGAGATGGAGTTGGCGCTTTAACCACCACACTATCTCTGTTGAGAGAAATCTATACCAATGATTACAAAGAAGAAGCATGTTCAACAGAAAATGCTACGGATGAAAAAGAAAATGAGAAAAAACTCATGTTACAGGCAGCTGAAAGTGTGCGCCAATGTCTTGAATTGGTGCAGTTATTTCATCGTGGTGCTGCCGTGCTGTTTACTCTCAGCAATGGTGTTAATTCACTAATGGATCTCTTTTCTATTTTACTCTATAACTGTACATCTCAATCCTTTGGTTTTCTTAATGATGACGGTTTGTTGATGCTTTCAACAAATGGTATGACATATGTAATGTCTGCTCGCCTACTGGCTTCTGTTTTGCATGGGAGTGAGGTGGCTGCAGATGGACTAGAGCCATCCACTATTGCAGAACTTACGGATAATCTTGTAAAAATACTGAAAAATATTACACAACAGTATATTTCATCTAATTCTGTAAGTGTCATATTGGTACTGTTAGTGGCTATCTTACAGCTCTTGGAAGCCTTAGCTATACGTTTTCCGCTTCAAGTGTATGCAAATTGTAATGAGACAGATTTGAGGATAATATGGAAAGATATTATAAAACAATATCAAGCCCCTCAGATGATTTTTTTTTACGCTGGTCTCTTGGAGGCGTTGCTTAGAAAAGAGTCAATCTCTGTGACGTTTTCGAAGGAGGCGGATGGATTACTACTAGAAGTTGTAACTGCGGCAATTACGGCGGAATTAGTGCAGTTAAGGGAAGTTGGGCTTTCTTTGGCACTACGTATGTCATGTGTGAGCAGTGAATGGGCAAAGACGATGAGTTCACGAGAGTTAACACAAAACCTTGCGTCTCTACTATCATGGCTCCATAAAGGAAAATGGGCTTCCTCTTCACCACGACTAAAGGAGGCGCTATATGCTGTGATATATAATATCTTTTTGCAGGTGGAATCACGGCCTCAATACGTTGAGCAGTGGCGTGATACAAGAACTGAATTGAATAATAATGGTATATCATCTCTGTTTCTTCCTACCTGGAGTGTACTCCGTGAGTGGGCACTAAGTGATAAAGCACCATTAGAAAGCGTAAGTGTTAAAGCAAAAATGATGGGACTTCTTGTAAAGTTTTCACCATATGATGAGTCTCTTCGAAATGCGATGCTAAAAGACGAAGAGGGACTTTGGTCTGTGCTGGAGAGTGCTCTCAGACTAGTTGAATCAGATGCCGATGAATCCGATACTGGAGTAGATAAAGACGAAATGAAGTTAGATAAGACAGCGGCTTGGGAGATCATAGAACATGTAACCACCTGTATTGCCTCATTTTATTCGCAGAATCTTCTATCAAGGGAAAAGGGTTTCTCAGTTTCAAGTCGTATCACTGCTCTGCTCCGTATCATTCAGTCTGCTAGCAACCGCCACGTAGTTGCACTTGGTAATGCGGCGCTGACCGCCTCCTTTGTGCAACCCGCTGCATACGCCCAACAAGCTGCGTTAAAAACTGTGGACGTGCTGCTGAACAGACTGCGTGATGTGCGGGAGCTCAAATTTACACTAGAGCATAACGGGAAGAGGGGCAACCCGCAATGGAGGCATGTCTGTGCTGCACAGAAGAACCTGGGAATTGCTTTGTCTAGATGTTGTACACTGGAGTCACACCGTGAGCGTCTTCGCGAGCTGAAGGGTTTTGAGACGCTACATGCCGTTCTTGAAGAAGGACTTTGAGATGATGTAAAATTATTATACTATGGGGGTCGCGATAGGTTTATTTTATTTTATTTTTCCCCTTTGCCTTTTCTATACTTCCACTCAGGGCTAGCGACATGAATGTTTGTGTGGCTTGAAAATACCCGAGGCACATCAAAGGTTAACCATTCTGTGATCAAAGACTCTTTTAGGGGGTTGGGATCAAAATGATCACATTATTTCACTGGTAGAATTCCTATTATTATTATTATTATTATTATTATTATTATTATTATTATTATTATTATTATTGTTATTATTGGGGATATCTGATCCATTTTTTTTATTTGGTTATGCGTGGTTCTTCAGTTTGAAATACAAGAAAACAAGGATAAAAAGACGTTCTTAAAACTCCCACAATATGACAGTCACGAAGGAAACACTGGAGTCATACCGTCAGTTTTACCATGATCAGCTGATGGGCGACTGTATTCCATTCTGGATGAAGTCAGATCTTATCGATCGTCTGAATGGAGGGTATATCACCTCCGTGGACCGCACTGGTCGTTCCTACAACAACGATAAATCGGTGTGGTTTCAAGGTCGATGCCTCTGGACCTTTTCAGCATTGATAAACCGTTACGGAAACCGTCAGGAGTGAATTGATGCAGCCAAAATTGGTAAGGATTTCAGTGAGGAATATTGTACCGATGTTGATGGACGAATGTTCTTCACGGTGACACAGGACGGAAAGCCGCTACGAAAGAGGAGGTACATGTACTCGGAGAGTTTCTTCGTTATGGGAATGGCTGAGTATGGTCTCGCAACAGGAGATAAGGATTCAATTAAAAAGGCCGAGGATCGTTATGAACTTATGCTCCTATTATTTCGTACCCCTGAAGAGGATCTGTTCAAGATTACACCCAAGGGTTATGCAAAGGCTCTTAATGACCGCGCATGTGTAGTTCCAATGGTGATGTTAAGTTGCGCTCAGGTTCTACGTCGCTGCGACCCCTCAAAGGCGGACTATTACACAAAAATCACCCGAGAGATGGATGACTTTATTTTCTGTTTCCACTACAAACCGGAACTTTGTTGTGTATTGGAATGTGCTGGAAGCGATGGGAGCAGGATCGATACACCAGCTGGAAGGTGCGTTAATCCAGGCCATTCCATTGAAAATGCATGGTTTTTGATGAACGAGGCAATTTACTCCAAGGACAAGGATCTGCTTTCGAAGGCTTTGAACATTCTGAACTGGTCTTTGGAATTGGGTTGGGGTGAGGCCTTTGGTGGTATATTATACTTTATGGATTTTGACAAGCGACCCTGCGAGCAGCTGGTGTGGGAAATGAAGCTGTGGTGGGTACACAACGAGGCCCTGATAGCCACTCTCATGGCGTATGGACTGACAAAGGATGAGAAGTACTTCAAGTGGTTTGAGCGCCTGCACGTGTATGCCTTTGGACACTTTGCCGACAAGCAGTACGGTGATTGGTACGGCTACCTGCACCGCGATGGTACCGTGTCCCATACACAAGGGGGTTCGCTGTGGAAGAATCCATTTCACCACCCACGCTGCCTGATGGATTGCGAGGAGCTTTTACAGCGCCTTGCTCGGGGCGAAGAGATTGTACCGATTCTGTAGTAACATAACAGACACTTGGTCAGTTTCTTGACCTTCGTACAGGAAGAAGCATGTATCTATGAATTGGAAGAAGAATCAAAGACATTTTCTCCTTTGCACATTTGTTTCTTTCCATAACTCTTGTTTTCATTTTACATCACGATTGTATTATATATATATATATATATATTCGGTAAGGTTACTGGTGGTTTTTTTGTTTGGTACTCGATTTTTTTCCCCCATCCCAACCTCAAAAAACGAAATACATTATACTAAAGAAAACGACTTGTTGCAGCCATCAATGAACAACACTATAAGGATAAATACGATTGGTAAAACGGTTATGGGGGAAAAAAAATAAGGTCAAATACTTGAAAGACAAACAAAAGGGTGAAAGGAAAAAAAAAAAAAACGCAAAACCTAATTCTACTGTATCTTTCTTATTTTTATTTATTTATTTATTTTAGTGGTGAGGTCAAACTGGAGAATTGGTTAATGATTGGAAGGAATAAAAGGCGACCGCTTCGTTTGAAGCTCTCTTTACGAAACTCACCCATATTGGATACGCGTGACTGCAGTGCGAACACAAAAACCTCAATTGGTCTTATACCCTTTTTTTATGGCCTTCCTCCACCCTTTTCGAATAACAAGAGAATCATGGAGTAATGGAATCCGTGCAACGCCTCTTTTCTCAGAAGAGGGAGGTGGAACGTCGTAAGGCTGCAGGCCTGCCACCGGTAGACGAGATGAAACGATTTCGTATTCTGGTATGCTGCATGTTTTGTAGTATTTGCACATCCATTGTCTACGCTTTCGACTTGTTTACAACGGAATTTTCGGACCGTTTCCACCTAAGTGCGGGTGATCAATCAACAATCAGCACTGTGGGTCTTGTATTCTGTTACTTCACTCTGCCGTATGGATTCTTGTACGACTATGCTGGTCCATTTCCGCTCTTTATGATATGCATTTTAACTGGTGGACTCGGTTCACTTTTGCTGGGTCTGACGTTCGATGGTCTTATCCCTGGAAACGTAGTAAACATATCTGTTTTCTACGCTCTTGTAAACACCTGCAGCGGTTTGATCGATGTCGCTTATATTGTAACACTAGCAGAGGCGTTTCCCCGCAATCGAGGACCCGTCATTGCCCTTGCCAAGGTGATGACTACTCTTGGAAGCTCTGTGCTTGCCTCACTCAGTGTGAACATCTTCAACAACATCTCCTCATTCATTTACTTTCTCATGGCGTTATCAATCGTGGTGTCATCTGTGGCAGCCTTTGTTGTGGTACTCCCTCCATACTTCATCAACGGCTGGCGGCGCCGTGGGAAGACCCCTGAGCAACTTGCTGTTTTGACAGCACTGAAGCCTGCATACTACCAAAAGTTTGTTCCTGTCCGTCGTCTTGCCCTTGGATACGTGATTGTGGCGGCGCTCTTGGTGTTCTTCACTGTCGTGACACCGGTTGTGAGCTACACTGAGATGTCACGTGGATCCTCAATCGCCATTGGTATAATCACCATTGTGCTTGTCTCGTGCTTCTTTTCTATGATGCTACCCATCCGGTGGCTGGGGGGCATGGACAAATACAGTTATGATGGTAATGGTGAGTTCTCTGCTGAAGGAGTTGATATGAAACAGCTAAGCTCCGGTGGAGACGAGGCTTCCAACACTGTTGACAATATCACTGCTACAAACCCACCAGACAATGAGCTAACTTTCTCGGCCGATGAAATGGCGGGATTTGATGATTTTGACCAAGAGTTGCCGCAGGACCCTCGTTACGGTGGAACTGTGTGGGATAATTTGAAGAATCCTGACATTTGGTTTCTGCTCATTACATTCGTCTGCCAAAGTGGATTGGGTGTTATTGTGATGTACAACGCCAGTACTATCTCCGTGGCCATAACAGGGAAAGAGCGCAGCCAGGGAACCTCTGCACTGTACACCGCGTTTCTCGGCGTGGGTAGCAGCCTTGGTAGAATAGGTATGGGCATGTTTGAGGCCCATGTACAGCATCAACCCCCTAATAACCGCCGCTTCTTGGTGACCCTGGCCTTGCCTTTGTCACCATTAATAGCTGTTATTGCTGGAATCTTGCTCCTGACGCTTCCTGGAAACCTTATCCTGCTTCCATACATTCTTGTCTACTTTGAGGAAGGTGTGTTCGCCGCCGTATCTGCACTTATTTTTCCATGCCTCTACGAGGGTAACCACGGTGTGTATTATAACATCGGATTTCTGACAACAGTGGTTTCCGTTATCGGATTCAACCGTCTTCTTTTTGGCCTTATGGTGGACTCCAGACACGATAGTTTAGGTTTTGGGCCAAATGAGGAATGTAATGTGGCGGAGTGTGTGCGTATTCCTATTATTGTTGCTACATCTGTTGCTGCTGTTGCCACTCTGCTTTCATTTGTTGTTCATTTCCGTTACCGCAGGTTTGTCAAGCGCGAACGCAGCAAAGGTGCCCTCAGTACCACATCTTAGGTTTTTCCAGATCTATTTGTTTTGGGTGTGCGAGCGTTGTGTATTTTTTTTTTCTCCTTCATTGTTTTTTTTTCCTCGTTGGAGCGATGTCCTTCCTAATACTCTGATTGGGAGCGCAATAGGGCTCTATGAGTGTGTTTTGTTGTACTTGTTTTGTTTTTGTGCAGGGTGATGGTAATAAATATAGTATGCTCGATAACTTAGAAAGTTTACGTTTGATCCTTTGATATGGTCCCCGTGTTCTCTCAGTAATTCAATATAAACAAAAATATATGCATATATATACATGTATTAAGATATATGTTTGCTTGAAAAAAAATGGAGAGAGAGAAGGAAAGAATGGGTTAAAAGGTCACATTCTCACTGAATTTCTCTGGGCTATTATTATTCTTGCTTCTGTTGGGCATGTTACCCAGTCGCTTTGCGTTGAACTGTGTTTTATTGTTTTTGTGTCCGTTGTTTGTTAATTGGTTTTCATCCCCATCCATAACATGGAATAACTGGACACAAGACCCAGCAGGTGCTTGCTGTGGTGTTATTTGCAGAGGGATCAGCAATAATTCTCTGATTTCTTCGTGGGGCTGAATCCCTTGTGAGTAAACTCTTCTCGTAGACATTTATCTCTAACTGAGGGTGGTTGCAAAAAGACATCTTGAAATTGGGCCTGAAATTAA